>NW_028281332.1:75000-328609 GCF_059751285.1 Brachycentrus maculatus
AGTGACGTAAACGGCTAGAAGTACTAAGCTCCCGGCTGGGCGTGACTTCGCCGCGGCTGAATGTCAAATCCACCCGCCGAAATATTTATCATACATTTTTCAGGTTAAATGGTATTTATATTGAAATTTGTTGTATTACATATTTTCAAAATTATAATATTAATATTACAAAGAAGATATTTCACTATCTCAATTTATTTATTTCAGTGTAAACATAAATAGAAAGGTCACGGCTAAAACGCGACATTTATAAAAAGAGTTCAGGCGATTAATAATGGTTACTCAACTCAGCCTTACAATGGTTAATGGTAATGGTAACTTTTTTGAAATTATTATTCCAAACTATGTATAAATATAAGGCTTTTCAGCAAAAACAAAAACGATAGAATTTTCAAATTACTATATTATATTTAAAATTCTAGAAAATACAATATTTTAAAAGGGCGGAAGGAGTGCCCACCACTTTCTGAAGTTATGTTTCTTAACGGGGGTGCCAGCGCCCCTTTGTGGGCGTTTTGGAAGTCTGGCTAGGCGTTTTTAAATTTTTTGCATTTGGGGGGTGCTGCAGAAGTTCAAGGGAGCGTTGTGTTAAGTAAGAAAAACTACACTTTCATACGCAAAATTTAACTTTAACTTTGGCATAATACTCAATATTATGAAGTTCTTCATAGACGGATTTCTATTTTTCTATCGATAATTGTCTATAACCATAGTCTGTCTATATTTATTTGAAATATTTGAACAACTTGTTGGTATCTCGTATTTTTCGTTCCCGTTTTGGTGTTTTTGTTAGTGTATTAGTGTGTCTCGTCATTTTCTGGTCGTTTTTTGAACAATCTGACGTTTACGAGTCGACCCCCCCTGCTTCTGGTGTTGGAATTGAAAACTGAAAACCCACTGAAAATTGAAAGCTTTCGGTAAAAGAGTTGCAGGGAGTCTTATTTTTTTGTTACTGGCAGCACTTGTCATGGATGGCATGTTTATGATTTGACATTTGACGTTTCCGCATAACCTAAAATAATACAAATGTTCGTTTTTTGATTTGGCATCTGAGTCGAGTACCGTACGCTGTTTTATTTACAATGGAAGAAGCACCTGATGATGGAAAAAGACCACAATTTGGCAACAGACTTCTTGTGGATGGTTCTGATGTATTCCAGCACAGTGCGTGGTAAAAAAAGAATCATTTCTTTGCTTGGGATATATAATATAACGTTAAATGGGTTTTATCAATTAATTGTATTTTTACAGGGATAATGTCGAGTGGAGCTCTGAATTAGAAGAACAAGCGCGGTTGAAGGTTCAAGGAAATTCCGAAATTCTGTTTTCTGAGGAAGAAATCATTACATTTGAAGAAAATGCTGACAAGCATTGGGATGACTTTTACAACATTCACACAAATAGGTATGTGGTTCGTTCAACCAAAGTGTCATTTTTTTATGTCTTATTTAATTTCATATAAGTCTAGTTTTTCATTTGAATACCTGCTTTCCTTTTTTTTTAGATTCTTCAAAGATAGACACTGGCTATTTACCGAGTTTCCTGAATTAGCTCCAGATTATACAAGTGCTCCTGAAAGGGTTTATCCACAAAATACTGATAATAATATTTCTCAAGCCGCTGACAAATTGAAAATCAGCGATAAAGAAAATGTTGTAACGCAACAGTCAGAAAGTTCATCTTCCGTTTGCAATCTTAACAATGATGCTTGTTCTAAAAATGTTAATAAAACCAGAAACATTTTTGAAATCGGCTGCGGAGTTGGAAATACTATAATTCCAATTCTTCAGTATAGCAAGGACCCCAATTTATTTATTTACTGTTGTGACTTTTCCTCCGTAGCAATTTCTATATTAAAAGAAAACGAATTGTACAACCCTAAAAGGTGCCATGCCTTCGTTTTAGATGCCACGGCAGATAATTGGGAAGTCCCCTTCGAAGATGAATCTATAGATATAATTGTGCTGATATTCGTTCTCTCCGCAATAGATCCAGATAAAATGGATGGCGTGATTAGGAAAGCTCATAAAGCGTTAAAGAAAGGGGGGCTCTTGTTAATGAGGGACTATGGCAGGTACGATTTGGCTCAGTTGCGGTTGAAGCGCGGGAGATGTCTCAGCGATAACTTTTACGCTCGCGGCGACGGAACCAGAGTTTACTTTTTTACGCAAGAAGAAATCACTAATATGTTTACTTCTAACGGATTTATCGAAGAGCAAAACCTCATCGACAGAAGATTGCAAGTCAACAGAGGAAAGAAGCTCACCATGTATAGAGTTTGGATTCAAGCTAAATATAGGAAAGCATTTTAACAAAAATTGAAAAATATTGTTTTTTCATTTTACCTTCATCCGCACCATAGGGATTATGCAGTGGCATAAAATTAATGCAATGATTATCATTGATTGATAATTATTTTAAGGCAAGGTGATCAACTTACACATAAGGTACCAGTCCAGGGTAATATTTAACAAATATTAGAGTGTTAGAGTGAAAAAACATTTATATTTTTTATTATCCCCTGGGAATCAAACCTGGGATCTCCGCCTCCATAATGTAGTGGTTGCCGCATTTGGCTACCATGCTTCTTTTGTACAACTCACTATTTAATAAATATTTTCAATTCTCTATAAACCATGAATATTTTTCAATAAAAGTAAGGAATAAATATTTAACTATCTCTTGATAAATATTTAACACATTTCTTTTTGGTTATACTCTGTAAAAATATATTCTATCCCTAAAAATGTATATGTATTTTGGTACATATTTATTTCCTGATAAGTTTGTAAAGAAAATGGCACAAAATATGTTTATCTTTGGACTTAAATTTAAATGTTTAGGTCACAATGCTTATTCTATTAAATAATATGAAATTTTGTAGTTCCCATTAAAGCTGACATTTATGTTAAAAAGAAATAAACAAGACAGGACTTCGCAGTTGTGTCGCACACACCGCTAGACTGTTATAGGGTGGCTGTGTCTCCTCCGCTCCGTCGCTCTCGGGGTTGTAAATCCCGAAAGTTATGTAGCTCGGTCGGCGAGTGAAAATATTTCCAATATTTTCAATGCGATGGCCAGTAGAGTAGATGCATAGGTCCGTGATTATTCCGATTCATTGTCATAGCGGTGGTCTAGTCCCAGAAGATTCCGAAGTCAGTAGTGGCGAAGGGTTGGTGGAGTTGAAGCAAAACGCAGAGCTCGGTGTCCGTGAAGTGGAATGATTTATTTATTAAAAATTACATCTATTTATATGCGTACGGAGTTAATCCGCCGAGCCGGTCCCCCTGGCGCTCGCGCGCATGACCCCCACTACCTTCCACTGGGTCCCCATTGGCCTCAGCGTAAGTAGTGGGAGCCACGCTCCCTTTTCTCGCTCAGTCCGTCGAGTTTCACTGTTGGGCCGACCGCACGGATAGAGTAACTCCATACCATGTTTTCATATTGATTATTACATACATTTTTTAACATTTCATAACATTACATTTATTCTTATTATCTTCGCTTATTCTTATTTAAAAATAAGGTCCATTTGAGGACCGCGTGCCCAGCTGATCGTCCATTACAGCAGTTATGGTGCTGGAGTATTTAAAAAAAATAAGAATTTACGAAAAAATATTTTTTTACTGCTTTTTTATATTTATTTTAATGAACATCTTGACTGTCCAAACTCAAAACACAGTAAGGGTAATTTTTTTGTAGTATCTTTTTTTTTTGCATTTTTGGACTAAGTAGACTCTGCTAAGTCCAAAAATGCAAAAAAAAACGTACTACGAAAAAAATTTCCCCATCTTTGATAATTTATATGTGTATGAAATTAAATGCATATTTTTTGCAATAAAAACAGACTTGTTTAAATTATTTGTATCCTAATTGTTTTAATTATTTGGAACAGCGCTCGACATGGAAATATTTTCATTCTATGTAAATTACTACAATGGCTTAATTGATACTCCTGGTCGTTAGTCACTCCTGAGCCAAATTAAATGTGCAGAGATACAAGATAACTCTAAATATTCCATATTTTCAAACAAATTTCATGTAGAAAATGTAATATTTTAGCTTGAGGCACTCAGTTCAGTAAAAACTATTTTATTGATATTGTTCTCAACATAGATGGAGAATATGATATTTAAGGTATGTACAGGGCTTACGACCTGTCTTAGGCTAAACTCAACCATAGATAGTGCCGAAAAAGCATGAGCAAGGTGTCATTTAAACCCTAAATATAACTTCTGAAATTTGAGTAGCGGGGTAGAATGGTGAATGTTACATGTGCAATGGTCACTTATGACAGGTCAGCCCATGACAGGTTGTAAACCCTATAAATACCCAGATTTCCATATTCTTCTTCATCTATGTTGAGAAATTAGTACAAATAACTCCGCTAATAATAAGTGGAGACAAACTTAGAATTTGTGAAAAAGGATTTGGACACACTCAAAATATTGTGAATTATATATATTTTTTCATCACTCATAAAACATCTAAAAAAAGGGGAGATGTAAAATAAAACAGTATTTTTTATTAATTTTTTTTATTTATGTTCACAAGTGGTTCATATTTTATATAAAATTTGCAAGAAAATATCAGCTGCAAAATTTAAATTTTTACTTCATTTTCTTTGATAAAATATTAAGTGACTGATGTAAAATAAATATCCAGTACGGTACGGATAATAATACTAATTAAAAAAAAGATTTTCATCAAAATCTTGTTTTTTTCCTAGCTTAAAAATCACAAACTAGTTAGTAGGACAAAGTCCTGTGAATATTTTTTCTAGACATTAAATAATACAAATAAACCTTGTTGACTACTATTAGGTTATCTGTTAAATGAGACTAGACAAATATTACACTCTAAATACATAATTGCTTAAATAACATATTCGATACACCGATATTGCAAAATCTATAAAACTCAACCATATTATAATGGAGAGTCTATAAGAAATAAACACAAGGGTAAATTGGTCATGCTTTCGGTTTATTTTGCTTGCAATTTGTTAAAAAAAAATCCTCAGATTATGCCGACATTAAAAAATACTTTTGTGACTTTATTTTAAAATGGGATAAAAGTTTACTAATGTTAAAAACTAAAATTATATTAAAATAAAATAAGGTATGATGAAATGATTTTTTTCTTCATTAAAGCTCAAATACGATGCATGCATTTAGGTAAAGAAGATCAGATCTCATTTTTTCCAGTCACATTAAAAATAAACACGCATGGTAGCAGTCGACGAACACCTTATTTTAACAGGACCGATTTCAAGTTATTTGAGACCTAAATTTCCAAATTTTCCTAATACGTAAAAGCTAACTACTTCCCACTTCACATATTGATAACATCACAATGACAAGTATAGTATAAGAGAACTGGTATAAAAGGCAGTTCATATAAAATGGTAGTTCTAACACCGACACGATAATATCCAGCGTGATCTACAAACAGGCTCCAAACTGAACATCACACTATACCAGACTTCATTTACGCTAGCAAATCCTTTACAGTGATCCTTACTAACCCGACGCTATAAGATAGAGTGAACACATATTATGTATTAAGGCTCGGAAATGCTACCGACGGATGCTAAAACCCTGCTCACATACCAATATTAAGCTGGAATGTGTCCTAATCTTAGAATATATATAAATACAAGCAACGCTATAATTTTAATATTGCCACAACAAAATATTTCAGAATTCTGGTTGATCTAATGATTTTACGTACAACAAAATCATCAATTCGAAGTTGTAAAAAATATTTCATTCTATATTAAAAATGAAATAAGAGTAAAGAGAAAACTAATGTGAATAATTAGATTTTTAAAAAAAATTTAATGAAATAATTAATTTCATTCACTGATTTTGTTATTTTGTAAACAAAGGATAATACAAAATAACTTTGAAAACATTGCCATACATCAGTTGAAACATGAAAATTTATGTTTTCTTTTTAAATTTGCCGTTTCTGAATCCTTTTGCAATCTTAGTTTCTTTACTTCCGAATTACGAGCTTTTTGTAATAGCTAAATTACTTGTGGGGCGGTTTTTTAGCAATATTAGTAGGCAGTTAGTTCTGGAAATATGTAAATATATATATATTCTAAGATACTAATATTATACATATCATGTATATTCATTGATCCATCGAGTCAAAAGTAGATAAAGATATATATTAAACTCTATGTGGAAGGCGCAATTGGGCTCTTAACCCACGCGTAATATCAATCCTAAGTTTCTTAAACTCTTATTTTTTTATATATTATTGTTATTCTCCGATTACGCAGTTTCACATATTTAAAATATGCTTAATTTTGTTTAAAACTTTGTATTGTGTTTAAATTTACACCATTTTTGTTCCACTGAATGCATCGAATACTACACACTGAAATTACACTCTAAAATTAATCAAATATTAATTTTGATTGCCTTATCATTATATTGCACTAATCGTTGACAGTGAAATACAGAATCACAGTGTAGGGACGATATAGTGACATATTTCTACGTAAATATTGCTATTCGAATGACAAGTGTAAAAACATAAACAAAATAAAAATACGCACATTCAAATTGGTCTGGAAGCAAAGCAACACAATTCAGCATACATTTAAAACATTTTACTGTGTGTTAATTTTTATTAGAAGAAAATAAAGTTTTTTATTGTATATTGTAGCTTCCAATTTCATTTTTCAGGGCTTATTGTAAATTGACATTTTGTTATCAGGTTTCCTGGCTAGTTTGACCATTTCTCAGTTTTTTATATTGTTTATTTTACTTCTCTCGTTTTTCTTCCAGATCTGCGATATTATGAATTTAGCCACAAGTAAAAGATGTTGTATAAATTTTACCTTTTCATTTTCACAGCAGATAGAAATAAATTTAAATAAAAGTAGAAATTAATTATTTTAACATAAGTTGGAAAACATCTTAACAGATCAAAATTCAAGATTAAGTATGTGACGCGCTCGTGTTGCCATTCTTCCTATATATTTGAGGTCATCTTGATATGAATCCGAAAGTGAAAAAATGGCAATATTGTGTTTTAATATTACTTTATGGCACTAAAAGTCGTATATATATTGGATGGTTTTAAAAGTAGGATACTTATGAATAATTACATATAATATTAACATGCAATTTGATCTTGCAATTTGTGAAATTATTTAACATAAAAAAATCCACTAGATAGTGCAAGAAAAATAAAATTTAAATACTTATTCCAATACAATGTTTTGTTCTTGTAATAAAACGGCTAAAATATTATATTTTGTACTTTCAACTCATCAGCAGTTCTCTGATTAGATAAATATATTAAAGTGTAAAGGAAGATTATTACTACATATTGCAATATATACGTCAAATGATAATATAGAAAATCTGCACCAATCGACAGTGCGTCCAACTAGTTGTGAATTCTAGGAAATATTTATATTAAACGAGCTAAATGCAAACCTTCAATCTCATTGCTAAAGTATAACATGGCACGGATGATAAAATACAAAATGGTAGGAAATGTTATCAATATGTTAAAAATTAAATTAAAAGTACGTTTGGAGTTATCACTACTTTGCTTAAAGCAAAGAAAAGAAAACTCGCATTATCATTTATATTTTGACTAAATCCAATAAATCAATTGGTATGACACAAAGTGAAACATTTTTGTAATAAAAAATACATTACAAAATTAAACTTGAATGTTAAAATATATTTATTGGTTTATACATCCAAAAAACTTAAATAATATGGTAAAAGTAATACATATTACGTATCAAATAGGTTTTTCCCATTTGAATATGTAATGCTGTAGTTGGAAACGGAAAGCGCTTCAAGCGGCATTTGGATATTAAATATTTTAAGCATTTATAGTTTAAATCAGATTCTAATAATTCTTTTTCTGCTCCAAATGCACCTGGTTTTGATGATTTTTGGCGCTTCTACAAAAGAAAATGTTTTTTTTTTAGTTTAAATAGTACAATTTTTTGTCAATAAAATTAGCTATTCAGTTATATAGTTATTTTTTAAAACCCAGCAAGACACATTTATCTGAAGTTATCGTAAAAAATACACAATTTTGATAATTCAGTCTATCGTGAATGCTCAAAATAACTAAAAAGTAACTGATAAATAAAAATTGATTGAAAAGCACAGATGTAAATGCACCTTGGTTTCGTTGATTGTGTCAGTTATTAACTGTGTGGGAAAAACATCTTATAAAAAAATGATAAGAACAGAAATGAAGTATTAAAGGTATGGTAGAGTGACTAGTGGTGCTCTTCGGTTGGTTCCTGATGCTGCTCCGGCGGCAGTAGTCCCATAACTTGGGCGGCTTGTCCGATACACTCGCAGACAAACTTGTATTGGCTCTGAAAATATATAAATATTGTTAATATCTTCAATAAAGTCTGTACACCAAGTTTAGAAGAAAGATAGAGTCAAGGGGAAATAAAGAGATACATAATGTGAAATCTCAATTTAGGGCTTAACACATTGTTCGCGGGAAATGCTTAAAAGCGTCTTTTACATACTGTTGGTAGAAAGCGTTCTATTTGTTTATTTTTTAGATAGTGTTGGTACCATTTACATACTGTTGGTAGAAAGCGTACTATTTATGGAGCGCGAGAGATGCCAAATAATACTGTATAGATCGGAATTGGCTTCGCAGTCACTTGTCATTAGTATACTGAGGGTCGGGTGGCAGACTATCCGAGTATAGTAAGTGTCAGGGTTGATGAAAAAATATTGCCCGACAATAATGTGTTAATATAGAAAAGGATCTAGAACAAAATTTTAAAAGGCCCTAGGGGTGATTTTTCATAAAATATGGCACTGTAAAAATTAGCCCACATTTGGGCCAAAAATTCCCATATTTAGAATGACTTAGGACACATCAGGACATCAGGACTTAGGACATATCAAGGTTCTGTGTTAACCATTCCCGCACTTATCATTAAAAAATTACATGTGATCCGAAGCGGGGTACTAAAAGACCCCAGTTCATATTTGTATGGAAATCGTAGTACGCAACTCACAGCAAGTACCAACTCGCCGAGTCGTAGATGAGATGTCTTTTCGAATGCACAGCCGAGCGCCGATTAAGCGAGAGGCCGGAAATAAGATCAAATGAAAGCGGAATAGTATAATGGTCTCACTCTCTCCTTGTGTAATATCAATATATCACATTTATTAGAGTAAAATAAACAACATGTCACTAGCAGACAAAAAATTTACATGCTTATACATAAGTACGTAGACCTCGCGGCACTTATTGATTGTGCTTTTTATTAAAAACAATATTTGAAACATTTAACGTTTTAAAATTATAAAAACAAAATATCTGCAGTAAGTAGCTCTCTAATAAAGAAAATTTTCGAGTTATCAAAAATTATCGAGTTATAAAGTTATGGAATTAAAATTTATATGTGGGGATTTCAATTCCCCTGCTCGAACCAGCTAAGTTAAATAAATTGAGATTTATGAGAAAAGTTAAATGTATGTTTTGTCATGAGTAAAGAGAGAGGTGAATCACCGAGTTCTGCACGCAGAGGGGGCGCTGGTCGCGCATGGCGCGCACCACGTCCAGCGGGTAGACGGGGCGGCGCAGGCGCAGCAGCGCGGCCGCCGTGTCCATGAGCAGCAGCGCGCCCGTGCGCCCCACGCCCGCGCTGCAGTGCACCACGGCGGGCGCCGCGCCCCCCTCCCTCCGGGCGCCGCCCACCAGCGTGCACAGCGCCAAGAACGAGGCCGGCGACGCGGGCACGCCGTGGTCCGGCCACGCCAGGTACTGCACGTGGTGCACTGCACGACTTTGCCCGCTCGAATCCTGAAAGAAAAATGCAAATTTTTATTAGGTTTTTTCCACAAACATATATGAAATACCTGTAAAGGAATATTGATTATATATGTACTATTTGTAGTAAAATGTAATAAACTAAAAATGAAATGCTCAAAATTACTAAAAAGACAAATATTTTTTTTTGTGAAAAGCATAGATATAAATGCACTTCGGTTTAGTTGATTTTGTCAGTTATTAAACATAAGAAAGAAATCAGTAATATCACTCTACGTAAAGTGCAGAACAGATCACTCTTGACATCACGTAATAAGTAATTCAGATTATTTATGAGTGTGATTATGCACCGTTGGGTGTGAATGAGTTTCTACTGAGCACATAATTCACATTGTCCCACTACTAAGAGGTTGAACACGTTCCTAATGATTATTGCAGTAGTCAAATTTATGTCTCTCATTTCGAAAATGACGGCTATATCAGTCAGCCAAATAACATGAAAAATGTGAAAAGTTTTAAGGGTTATTATGCGTCCATACAAGACACTCCTGTATAAAAAATGTATGAGAAGGTGCTAAGTATAGTTAGTCTAAGAGGCAGTAGCTGCGTGAACTCTTATCATGTTTTAGTCAGCAAAAAATCTATGATAGATGCCTTAGCAGAGACATTATGGGTGGAGAATATGTATTTTTTAAAAAAAGAATAACCCGCTACATTTAGAGGCTTGTCTGCAGGTAGGATAGTAAGAATAGGGAAGGTAAATGAGAAAAATACATCAAAAGCACTCAGACCAAATGAAAAAAAAATCTTTATTGAATTTATTTGGCACTTGGCGGGAGTCAAACCCGTAATGCCAGTTTCGAGAGCGTCTACCCAACTACCCCTGTTATGTCCTGGCCATTTACTGCCAACAACTCTCGCAGAGGTCCCGTCCAGTATTACCGCGAGCAGCAGGTGTCGGTGTATGCAGGAGGCGTCCGGGTCGGAGAGCTCGGCCAGCGAGTGCAGCGTGAGGCCGTGCTGCGCCATGCGCGCGCCCGCGCCAGGCCAGTACTGCGCGCACTTGCTGCGCCCGCGCTCCTGCAGCGCGCCCAGCATCACCACCAGGCTGCTGCCCGCCTCCCACACCATCTGCCAGAAGTCCCACACCGTATTCGCCAGCGGACCTGACAGAGAGATGCCTTACATTACTCACACTTCATCTTGTTTTAGAGGGTTCTAAAGAATACTTTGTATATTAACACACTGGGGGCGGGTGTTTTTTAAGTCTGCAAATCGCTGGCGACAGGAATTGATATTCATGTTCATATAGTTAAAGGCGGAGACTGACCGGAGCATTTCGTCGTAACGTAACACGTTACGATGAGAGCATATAGGCAGTCAGAACACCGACCCGAGCGCTCCATCCATAGTTTCGGATGCTCGGTGATGCTCGCCGCGAGCGATGTTACGACGTTATGTTACGACGAAATGCTTCGGTCAGTCTCCATCTTAAGACCTTAAAGTGATTGGTAAATAATATTCAGATCAAAACATTAAATATGTCATTCCTTCTTTTCTGACTTTGAAATGAGGCTGACACAGAAGATAAAAATACCCTTCCCGTCCTTGAGCATCAATCGACCGAACGGGTAGAAATACCTTTCCTGTCCATAGTGTGTTAAAAGCATTGTTAACTTTGCGGTATGGTAATATAACACTCTCCATATCATTCATTATTCACTTTATGTAATACCACTTAAAAACACTACGTCATGACTACTGGTTTCAAAATTACCATTCCACCATGAGGTCAAATGTAGACCTGATGTTGGAAAGATTATATTATTTTTTTGACATCTCATCAAAGATAAAGAAGAATATGGAAGTCTGGGCATTTACGGGGCTGACGACCGTCATAGGCTGGTTTAAGTGATCACTTTACACACGTGTAACATTCACCAATTCTACCCATTATTGACAACCACACTACTCAAATTCTTGGAAGTTATATATATATATATGAACCAATTTAAAAACCTTGTTCTTGAATCACTAAAACTTCACTAGAGACATCTATTGGTGAGATGTAAAGAAGCTTTTTATTAAGCAGAAACTCTTATATTAGTATGTGAGGTCCGAATCCTGGATTAAAACACACACATGAGAAACGCCAGTAATTGGAGTAACTCCTGTAATTGGATATGATCCAGATTTTGTGAACAAGTATTTGGACACACTCAAAATGTTGGAAAGATTATTCCGTAACCGGTAGTCATGAAGTAGTGTTTTTAAGTGGTATTACACGAAGTGAACGATGAATGATAAAGAGAGGCTCTAAAGAATGTCCTATTTATTGTTAGTATCATACTTTAGATACCATATTAAAAAATATTTTGATTGATCCATACCTTGTGTAGCGATGTAATGATGTACAATATTGGTGTTGGGTATCTCTAGGTTGATGTAAGATGCATTTATATAATCTCCATTTGGTCCATTTTCTAATATAACACGAGTAGCATCATCTAAAACAAGAAACCATTTAAAAAAATTAATACAAATTTCACATCATTGGATAAAAAATAAAAGCTTTGATAATAATTTATCATCTTTTTCTTCTTATTGTTTTACTCCAAGCTGAAGGGTGGCGATTATTATGCCAATTATTACTTTGTCTGCAGCTGCTCTAAATGGCAACTCAGTGTTACAGTGGAATCTCTCTCGCAAGTTAACCCAGGATATATGTCTTACTTTTTTACTGCGCTTATCTCGGAGTATTGTGAAACATGTATTATTTCTCTCCTCTCATAAAATGGCCAAAGTACTGTAGCTTCCTTTCCTTTACTGTGTCTATAACTTCTAGAACTCTCTCAACCCATGACATTTTGGTCTGATATTCAATCTAACAACCGACACAAGTGATTAAAATATTGTAAATGAAACGGAAAGAGTGAAAATCCCAACAACTTAAAAGATAGTAAATAAAATCAACAAGAAAAGTAAAATCAAATATCTCGGGAAAATAAAAAGATACCCATTTAACTTGTTTTTATTTACAGAAATGGCAAAAAAAGAGTTAAAAGTGTAGAAGGAAGATGTAAGTTATGATTGGGAATCCATAGAAATAGCTACCATAGAAGATGTGCATAGGGCTTGTAAAACTTGAGACAGATTGCAAAATAACTTACAAGGCGCAATATCCCTGTATCGGTTCTTGTTAAGGTTCTGCGGCAACCTGGCCACGTTGCAGGAGAGCTCCGCCCTCCGGGGGAGCCTCTCGAACTGTTGCAGCGCCGCGCCACCCAGCCCGTCGGCCAGCAGCAGCAGGGCCTGGCGCCACCCGAGGCCCCCGTTGCTGTCCCCGTTGCCGTTGCCCTCGGGCAGGGTGCCACTCTCGGGGACGTACTGCACGGCCGGCTCTTCTTCCTCGCAGCAGAGGTATTCCGCTAGGAATAAAATCATAATATAATATAAAATCGGGTCACCAACCTAGAGGTACTTGGGAAACGTCATGAGAAATGAAAAATATCGTCTTCTCCACCTAATCATACAAGGAAAGATTGAGGGGCGAAGAACTCAAGGACGCCCAAGGACATCATGGCTGAAAAACCTACGACAATGGTTTGGCAGAAGCACCAAATCTCTGTTCCAAGATGCAGCATCAAAATTGAAAATAGTCATGATGTTCGCCGATCTTCGTTAGAAGTGGCACAGAAAGAAGAATAATAATTAGAAATATAGATATATTGTGGGTAGATTGAGATTGCAAAGCACAAAAATAACATTCATTCTTGGTCTCTTATCTTATCCCGATGGTGCATAGTGCTGCGTGACATTATGACAAATTGACCAGCTTCACGCTTCAATTGATTTATAAATGATACAAAAAAACAGAGAGAAGGGAGTTAAACTAACCATTTGGTTTGAGAGTCAGGGTGAGTGTTCCCCGAGCCGATCTGATGAGTTGAACCACTTGATCATGACGCATGTGCTCCACAGACACTCCGTTAATAGCAACCACCTGCAAATAATAAAAAATGCATAATCAAAAGCTAAACATATGTGTGACCGTTGACTTGTACACATTACTGATAGATTTAACAAGTATGGATATGCAACCACGAGTACATCGCTGCGATTCTCCTTTTTCACATCTTAATGAATAGTACCTACTATTCCTCCTTCATTTTTTTCCCCATATAGCAATGTCTTTCTCATGTCATTCACGTCATCTGTATACCATCCACTTCTAGTTTCAGGATTGCGGAGTGTAGAGCCGATTGCATTGTGTTCATGGAATTACAGCGCAGTGCCACTGGGTGCAGATATGTTTTTATTTGAAAGAATGAATGAAATAACTAGTTCTATTGCCTAACTAATCACTCAAATTAAATAAATTTTTAGATAAATGATCAGGTCAACACCAAGTCGATTCGAATCAGTGCTCTATGGATTGTTTATTAGGTTAATCATACTAGAAGAGCTTGGATCTATGATGTTAGATTAATTAATCTATGATCAAAAGGTTAGGTTAATCTATGAGCCATAAATCGTTAGGTTAAGTTGATCATACTGGAAGAATTTTAAAATTAAATTAAAGAGAAATATTTGTGTTTTTATTATTTACACAAATATTTCAATTTTGTACTATTTCTGTGAGCCTAAGCGGCTCATTATTAAAATAGGTATCAAATTGTGGTACGAAATTGGGGTTCGAACCGAGAAACTTTGACTTCGGAGTCGGCGACACTAAACACGGGACCACAACCCACAATTTGTATCGTTAGGTTAGGTTAGGTTAATAATAGAAGAATTTGTATCTTTAGATTTGTATCGTTAGGTTAGGTTAACCTATAAGTCACGAATCGTTATGTTAGGTATATCATGCTGGAAGATATAAGTGTGATTAATAAATACCTGGTCTCCCTCCTGCAGGTGCGGTTGGGTGTGTGGCGCGGCGATCACGCGCGACACGACGACGGGAGCGTCGAGGTCGGCGCCGCCGCGCACGTTGAACCCGTAGCGGCCCGCCGCGTCGGGGGCCAGCGTCACCGTGACCGTGGCGCCGGGTGCCGGGGAGGCGGGCGGCGAGGGTGGGGCGGGCGGCGCGGGCGGGGACAGCGCGGCGGGAGGCAGCGGCGGGGGGCGCGCCGGGGACGGGAGGCTGATGATGTCTGGCTCGTCCTCGTCGTCGCTGGCGTCCGCGTACCCGAGCGGGACGCGGAGGGCGCGCTCCAGGAACCCACCTTCGCTGTAAGCATAGTGTGAATATGTAAATAGACATTGGACTGAATTATAAAGAAATATTTCATTATACACTCGGGCCTCGTATAACACGGTTATATGGTTCCACAAAAACCCGTGTTATACAAGATTTGAAGTTCATGAAAAATTAGGATTTGCGTTCCAAAAAAATTTAAGATAGTTTATATGAAAATTTACTTTATTTTTTTAAAAACAAATAAATTATTTAATTTATTTATTTATCAAGTATGCCAAATACTTGAAAGTGTCAGGTTAGGAGTCCAAACAATCGGCGGGTATGTATGAGGAAATACATGAACGTGGAGGACGCGAAAAATGTTTGCAAGGACAGAGTGGTGTGACGTTCTATTCTCTCTGCCTACCCCTGCGGAGAAGCGGCGTGATGGTTAGTTAGTTAGTTATTTATTTTTCTAAAACCGTGTTATAAAAAGCGCGTACAATACATGTGTATACAAAAAATATGCCACAATTATACATCCGTGTTATATGAAACCGTGTTATACGAGGCCCAAGTGTTTGTATTTGAAGGCTTGTGTAGAAAATAACCTCCAAAAAAAAAAACTATTGAAGATCACAGAAAGAAATTGCTGGTTTTAAACTCAAAACTATGACATTATTCTTATATTGACTATATTGAAACTTTATTTATATTTATGGATATTTGATTGACTTTTTTGATTTTCATATCGCTCACTCCTTTCAAGAACGTCATAAATCAAAAATTGTCAATTTTAAGTTGTGCATGTTTTCATAATGCTTAGAAAATGAACTATATCCCAGCAAAAGCGACATATTTTTAACTTAATATTTACCCGCTAAAGGGCAGAAAGTGTTATTTTTGCATTTTGAAGAAAAGGTATTGTTTAATTATTTTTTTAATATACTAAATATTTTTCAAATGGTGAAAAAATATTCAGGTTTTACCTAAAAAGATCTGTTGCATAGTAAAAAGTTGAATAAGTGGCTTGATATTTATTTTTAATACATTATATTTTATGTTTGAACTTTAAAAACGTTCTCCTGAAAAATCAAGTTTTTTGATTTATGACGTTCTTGAAAGGAGTGAGCGATATAGCATTATACTTTTCACATTTAAACAAATGTAGCGGTATTGGCAAATGCTTATCCGTTTAAAAATTAAAATAATTTAAGCCTTTATTCAATAAGAGGATAAAATAAAAATTAACATACAACATTTATAAAGTACCGATGAAAATCAATTCGAAAAAAGTTAGAATAGTTTTTCTATTGAAAAATTGACATAGATATTTATAGCTAATTTTTTACGTATAAAAATGCAATTAAAAATAAATAATTGAACTATTTAGAATCAACAAATAGTGCATTACTTATATAAACTTGTTTTTTTCCATGACAGATAATAAGCATTTTTTTTTTCTTTAAATTTGCCAAGAATGTAGATTAAATAGTAAAAATGTTCCTACTCATCACTGGTCCGTTGGGTACCCCACGCAGGACGGGGCGCCGGGGCCGCCTGACTCTCCTGCACGCGGGCAAGCCCCCCCCTTCCAAAGGCTACTCCCCCGTTGCCCCCGCTGACCGGCTTGCTGTCCTCTGTGTCGCGCCGACGTGGAGATCTGAAATGAAAACAATTGTTACAACATTTAAAATCAGCATGTCCCACATTTTCTCTGCATTATCTTACATGGGTATAAAACACAGGACCTTACAGCTAGAACAGCTTAAATTGTTCATTTTTAACATCACAACATAGATGAAGAATATGAAAGTAGGGGTATTTACAGGGCTTATGATCTGTCATTGGCAGGTAAAGTAATCACTTTACACACATGCAACGTTCACCATTCTATCAATGACTGACAACCACATACTCCAATATCATTAATCTCATGACACTGTATGTGTGAGTCTACAAGAGTCATCTGTGGTTGGATTGGGATAGCTTTTATTTAGCAGAGATCTTTTTATTTGGATGTATGCAAGATCCTAACCGTATTTATGAAATTTTTATGCACCTAATAATTTCACTAGTTATTTTAATACCTAAAATTACATATTGTTCTGATGAAGAATAAATCTTCTTCATCTATGTTAAGATGTCAAAAATATAAAAATAACTCCTCAGTGGGGAAACCCAGATTTTTGACACACTCAAAATGTTATGAATGTTATTATTCTTTTGTTGAGAGTACCTGATAAAGAACCTGGTGAGCGGAGTGGAATGCCGTGTGAGGGAAGGTGTTCTCTGCAGACGATGGAATCCATGCTGCTCCACACAACTCCTCCACAGAGACTTAGCAGCTCTTGGACCTCCAGTGTTGAACCCTACAACTGTGTCATAGCTCTCCGACTGTAATAAAGTCACATACAATATATACACATCATTTTCTGCACAAAACGCTTCAACTCATAACATCAACAAAATTGGTTTCTCAACTTAATGCCAAATTCAGAAATTTAAAAATATTATTTAAATAAAAACTCAAGGTAAAGATAATATGGTACACTACAACACCCTTCAGCATCTCCATTTTAAATTATTTATACATATTGCTCACTCCTTTCAAAAACGTCAAAAATCAAAAAACCTGATTTTTCAGGAGAACGTTTTTAAAATTTAAAAATAAAATACAATGTACTAAAAAAAATATCAAGCCACTTATTGAACTTTTTACTGTGCTACAGATCTCTTTAGGTAACCCTGAAGGTTTTTTCTCCATTTAAAAAATATTTTGTATATTTAAAAAAAAAATTACACAATACCTTTTCTTCAAAATGCAAAAACAGTACTTTCTGCCCTGTAGCGGGTAAATATTAAGTTAAAAATATGCCGCTTTTGCTGGGATATGGTACATTTTCTGGGCATCCCGAAAACATGCACAACTGAAAATTGACGATTTTTGATATATGACATTGTTGAAAGCAGTGAGCGATATGTAACTTTAAACTATAAATTTGTAATAGAAAATAAATGAGAACAAACTAGTCAAGATGTCTGAGAAAACTGATTTCAATTGTTTTCTTTTCCCGAAAATTCAAATTGTTCCAATAAAAAATAAGTTGCCACCTGTTAAAATAAATATTGTTTTTTTAAAACAAAATAAAAGTACTTGCTTATTTATAATTCATTAAATAATTGGAAGAATTTTCAAAAGAATGCATTACCATAGACAATTTGCAAAATGCTGCCATGCTTAATAATAATTTTTACTGAACTTAAATAATATTTGAAATTAGATTAAAGAATAAAAGCTTGTGTTTTGCAAAAAACACTTGACTGGTAAATATTATTATCACTGTTTTTTGTAATTTTTACATATATATTTTTTCGTAAAGCACCTGTACTTAAGTGATACATAATTTTTATACTGAGTCAATTACTTTTGTGAATGAGGAAGACATGTTTTAAGTCCACTAATAAATGGAATTTGTTCTTACCGCCTCTCTCTTCAGTTGAATGAAGAACTGCTTTCTTTTGAAGGATATTTTGACTATTTTTGCCCAAGAAAATGTATTGACTCGCAGCGTATTTTGGAAAACCACAAGTCCCTGAGAAGTAACTCCAATTGCAATATCCTTGCCATTAGAATCCTGGAACAAGAAAAAAAACAGGTAAATTGATGCTTTTGTTTTATTTATTCATAGTAATTAATTTTGGATAATTCGTAAGCACTATTTAATATTTTTAACTGCATTGTTGTTTCATAGATTTTTTTAAACAAAATTTGCTTAATGTAGAATGTATTAGAATTGTGTGATTTATAAATTCATTTATATCCATTTAACCAGACTGAGTCACAGTAATATGTGTCAACATACAGCTAATGGATAATAATAAAAAAGGTAGATCTAAAAACATAAAATTAATGATAATTTTTTCAATAAATAAAATGCCACACAATTTATTCTTAAATGCTTCAATATAACAAAACGTAAGATATTTATTTATAAATTAATAATCATCCATTATCTTTATTTTAAACCTTAAGGTGATATATGCCGGCCTCTAAGGTTCATATGGTATATACATTATTTAACATACATACAATGAAAAAAAAAATATATATATATATAGTCGAACTCGGTTATTACGAGCACAGTTATAGCGAGATCTCAGATATAACGAGGAAATATTAGTTGAAATTTTGGTTTCTGGTTTTCTCCATACATTTATTCATGGTTATAACGAGCAACTTCTCGGCTATAGCGAGCAAAAAGAGATTGCCTTTTTTTTAATGTTGTAAGTATTTGAATCTTTAAAAACTTTTTCGACCTTAAGCAATAAAATCAATTCTCTCAATTTGTGAAAAACAGAAATTATTCGGGAAATAGAACATGGCGCGAAAAATGTTAAGTGAATAAGAAGCGAAAGTGTGTAAAAAGTTTTCATAATTCTCAGTGTCAATGTTGTATTTTTATCTGCATTTAAAAAAAAAACACCACGGACTCAAAAAAAAAGAAAATTTGATCGTACGAATTTTAATGAAACTGTTACAATGGTTTTGTACTCAAGCAGCACAGGATTTTCCATTTTTTATAAGAAAACTGGATTGACAGAAAATTATGACATGTGTGTAATGTGTGAATTGTATGAATTTTGTTTCAATTGCGACAACGAGGAACGGTTATAACAAGCAAATTCAGTCGGTCCCTTCATCTCGTTATAACCGAGTTCGACTGTTTATATTTAAAAACATAACATAGAAATTATTAACCCTTTGACCATTGAGTTTAAATGAAGATTTCATTTGGAGAAAGGGTAGTTTTTTATTATTATTTTGAATATATGATATTTGAAATAATATTGACATTGGGTCCACTACAGGCCATACACATGCGGGAATACATCCAACTACCTCATAAAAAAGGTAAAATCAGTTTGAGTTATCAAAGGCCTGTTTTTTTGGCCAATATACAGTACGGGTAAATCGGGCAAAGGGTTAAGAGAAATAACAAATTGATTTGCTGGATGAAATTACATTCCGGGTAATGGTTCATAGTTTCTTGCGTTTCTTTGTATGCATAATATTAATAAAACGTGAAATCATCTGAATTAATATGTGGTTTATAAGTATTATTTTATGCACATAAAACTAAAACAATAGCTCTTGGCTATGATTGATAATTGTGATTGATAAAACGCATTAACATCATAATAATATTAACAGATTGACATACACACACTGAGAATAAATTAACACACCGTAATGAAAATACTAACGATGTGTTAATAACAGCCAATAGCGAATGAATGTCAGGATTTAAAAATAAAATTAACCTTCAATGTCATTTAATAGATACGATGCGCATATTTAAACATAATTAACTAACCATCATGCCACTTCTCCGCAAGAGTAGGGAGATAGAATGGAACGCCACACCAATCTGTCTTTACAACACTTAGCCTCTTCCACATTCATATATCTCCTCATCCCCACCAATTATTCCAAGTCCTCACCTGATCACACCCAAATATTTGAAGCAGTTGATCATGACATGTTTTCCGCAGTCTTCCTCTACTTCTATTACCAACTACATTTGCCACATGAATTTGTTTTACTGTTCTTCACTCATTCGATTCACATGCCCACACCATCTCAAAACACACTCTTCTTAATTTAATAGATAATGCTTATCTTAGCCTCAAATTCATTTATTATATCACCATTCGAACATCTATCATACATCGTTTTGCCGCACTTTGGTCTGAGAGATTGCATTTCGACTGCATTCAGATTACTTCCACAACATCTTTCATCTTTTGTCAACTACATGCTTCATTTCCATTTAATTACATTTGGAACTAGAAATTGTTTGAATTTTTTTTAATAAGTTTTTTAAAATATTTTTATTAGTTCTTTATTTTTTGAACTGGACAACTTTTAAATTATGAAAACTCTAGAAAATAAAATAACTGATATTTTAGTTCAATTTATATCAAATAAAACTTGAACATTGAGTGGTTAAAAATATTTCCAACTAACTAAGTAACCACCACGCCGCTTCTTCGCAGGAGTAGGCAGAGATAATCGAACGCTAATCACTCTGTCTTTGCAAACATTCTTCGCCTCTTCTACATTAATGCATCTCCTCATACATACCCGACGATTATTACGACTCCTGACCCGGCCGCTTTCAAGTATTTGACATACCTGATTGTGCCAATTTTTCCTCGGTCTTCCTCTGCTTCTTTTTCCAACTACATTCGCCTCATTTATTTGTTTGACCGTTTTTTCCTCACTCATACGTTCCACATGTCCAAACCATCTCAACACACCTTTCTTAATTTTATCAATAATGCTTATCTCAGCCTTGCATTCCTTCTTTATTTCATCATTCGAACATCTATCAAACATCGTTTTGACACACATTCGTCTGAGAGATTGCATTTCGACTGCATTCAGTCTGTTTTCATCCTTCTTTTGCCCACTCCATGCTTCGCTTCCATACGTAAGGGTTGGAACCAGAACTTTGTTGTGTACTGCCAGTATAGCTTTCGCCGATGGATTTTTATTTGCTAAAACTGATTTTAGTGCATCATTCACTCTGTTACCAGCATTCACCCTCCTTTCTATGTCTTTTATCAATATTTCCATCCCTAGAAAACATACTACCCAAATATACTAAATCATCTACCTGTTCCAAAATCACCCCATTTACCAATATAATTTTTTTTCTACTAAATAGATTTTTATGTCTACCGGTTTCATAAAACCGGTAGACATAAAAATCTCTGTGAGTGGTTATATACTAATATTATTAACATTCTTGTAAAAAAATAAATAAGTAAAAATGACTAACCACAAAGTGAATGCTTTAAATATTAATAATATTGAGAATATATTTCTCATTGACCATAATATTAAAAATGGACGTCCCCCAAAAAGATAAGTTCCTAAAATGTGATTCATCGAGAGGTCACTGTGCATTATGGATAATTTAATATTCTTAATTTCCCAATGATAGCCTTGAGAGTAGTAGGAAAGCCCGAGCGTGATGATTTGAATGCGAGGGGTGTCACGCGTGCGGTGAGTAATGTCGCCATAATCATCTCATTAGCATGCGAGACGGGCACCAGTCGGCCCTGTTCCGTAGGAAGTGTCTCCGTCACGGCGATATTAGCATCGCAAAACAGAGGAAGTGGACATGACGTACAAGTCTACCAATATTTTATCACAATCCTCCAACTTAGTTGACATTGCGTAATAATAATAAAACTCATAATTTTTTCATGGTATTTTTCGTTCATATTTTTATACTAGCCGTACCCGGCCACGCATTGCTGCGGCTCAATCTGATTAAATGGAAAAGAAAGTAAATAGAAAACGCATATTTTTACTACATTTTTTTTCACAATATTTATGAAGCTTAGAAAATATGAAAATCTATGAAACAATGCAATAAAAAAATTGAAAATGCTAAGTGACAGCAGCTGTCAAGGAGCATGCTTTTCGCCATGAGCAATGTTTAGTACTGCATGTGTTGCTATTACGTTCAATAGATGGCGCTGCCATTTTTGGTAAATACCTATTTTGGAAAAAGCAAGCCGGTAAAACATGCGCATATTTGAATCCAAAGCTGTAATATTTAAAATTTTGGTGAAATGAGCATTGACATTTTTTTATTATTTATTATATATGGATACATTAAAACATGCCCGTACAAGCAATCGGTGGATAGTTCAAGGAACATTAAGATTTTGAACAAACTAGCATTTATTTGTATTTATATAGATTATCATCAATAACTTTGTTGTGCAGATTATTTCGTAGTGAATTTCTAGATCAACAAAAGTACCTACTTTCAGGTCATAGTGGTGTTCATATTTCGAGATTTAGACATCTTGAGTTTGTATTAAATTAGTCTTTTTATATTTTTATCAATAATTCAACAGCTATGATGCCCGACTATATGACGACCTAATAGTCTTTTTGGTTACAAAAGGTTTTTTTTTTTTAATACCTAAGAAGGGAAATCTTGTAAAAACATCTGAATTATTGAAATAAACATATCACAATATGTTCATAAAGGTATATCCGGGAGTAATTAATCCAGGATTAAAATATCCGATATTGAGAATTCAGCGTGTTTGATAAGGCATGAAGTATAATGATTCATTCATGACACATGTTTGTGGACCCCAATCAAGATATGGATTAAATAATTATGAGCACAAATGGTTCAATTCCAATGAATAAGTTGAATTCTGTGACTATAGTAGCGTCATTTTAATTATGCTTGATATTCTTCTTCTGGACCCTATCCGCACCCAAGTGGTGTATAGTATAGGGCACCACGTCGTATTGACCCGGTGTTAATTTGATTATTGAATAAATAAAAATGACACGTGCGAAGGAGCTCAAGGAAAAGGAGAATAGCAGTGTCTAGCCTGGGGCACTCAGGGTCGCATATTCATATTGACTTGTGTAAATTGTGTTCTGTTAATATGAACAAGTCCTTTGAGGAAAGAATGGATATACATGTATATTTATCCATATTTTATTATATTTATGGTATTAAAGCGGATGCTTCTACGAATACGGGTATGCAACCTTTAGTGCCACAGATTTTGCTACTTTTCTCTTTCTCTCTACAATTTTTCTTTAATTGATTTTTCATCTTTTACCTTATAACATCTGCACCGTAACATATATATTTCATTATTTTAATTTAAAATTTACTTAGTAAATACTAATATTTATTAACATCTATTGTGCCACGTGTTTCGACATGGTCCGCATCATTTTCTAAATCACTTATAAATATATTTCATTCTAATTTTCAAACACCCAATCGCGTATAAATATATTTCACTCTTACATCAGAGAATCTGGATCGCAAGTCTAATCTCTGCATCCCATGTGATGCCTTATGCACCATTGGGCGTGGATAAAGGTCAGAAAAGATTATTATCATTTTGAATTTTACAATCTAAAAAACACGGGCAATATCATTTCTGAAGATTCAATTATGTTAATCGAAGAATGAATCGTTTCAGGCAAACTCATACATATTAATGAGAGCTACACATTTTACGAGTATAATTTGAGGCTATACCTTAGTCTCGCAAGTTTGAATTGATTGACAATAAAAGTTAACGACCTCTTTTAGATTAACCTCGACTCAATGTCAAAAACTTGATTATAAATTAATCTATTGTAATTTACAAAGTGAGTGACCAGAAACGAGAGAGGACAGTTTCAATGCCATTGGTTACACGTCCATTTGATGGTTTAAAAACACATCTTCAGAAATACGTAGTATTCAACCTTCTCAGCGTATTGTAATATTTATTTGCTAATGTGTCTCGCCGATTAAGTGCCGAGGGCACATTTTACAATATTTATCTCCAAAATTCTTCTTCTTCTTCTAACCCATTCTGTACCCAATGGTACATAGGTCACTGCATCGTACTGATGGCGTCAATACGGCAATGCATAGTATTTATGGCATCAATATGGCACTAAATCGTATTGATGCAGTGTTATCTTGATCGTCACTTAAATAAAGGCAAGGTGATCATTCCTGCGCTTCAGGGACCAGTGAAGGGTAATATCAAATAAATATTATAGTGTAAAATCACCAATATTTATTTTCACCCCTCCCCTGGGAACCGAACCCGAGACCTCCAGCACGGTAGCTAAACATGCTAGTCATTACACAATAGAGGCGGACGAAAATTATATAATTATAATGAAAGAAAAGTGTTTACAACATGCAATCAAATACAACATGGTTGAATGATGCGATCTATTTCAGAACTACCCATTTACAATATCCATTTATGAATAGCTTTTTTATATTTAAGTAATTTTTTTAATGACTTTATGGATAATGGAAGTAGGTTGTATAACTTAATTACAGTTTTGTGGACCAAAAGAGGTATGGTATGTGTTAAGTTTTGTTTGATGTGTTATGGATTGTGTAGTTCTATGTACATTCACTATAAATATATAGAATCACTATCACAAATATATATACATAATAACAAGTGTCATATTGCAAGTTTTATAGATTACGGTAGTAAAATTCTAAGAATACCCTATTCAAAGATTTAATTATAAAAAGATGATCTAGCATTGGAAACAATGTATTCCATGACATGCACATAAGTGCATTTATTAACATTGAAAAATAATTTTTAATTTATGAGCACATAAAATTTTCTCATCTGACTATGTTATTTACGTACTATAGGAAAAAAACCTGAGAATATCATAAATATAAATTGATTTTTCTATTCATTCATTATGACGTTATTAAAATGCACAATCAGCCGGTAGCCAATAGTAATGACATAACCGACCAACATTCTACCTAAAACCGATAAAGTCAATAAATCGACAAAATATTACACATTATACAAATGATAAACTGCAAAAAATTAAAAATTATTTATTCGACTGGAATGTACAAAATTTGGTTTGTTATCTTATTTAAAATTATATATTATGTATAAATTACATGTCGAAAAACACAAACTTCATATGAGAGATAATTTTGATTGCTTCATTAATTGATTCGGCAGTCATTTTATGGCAAGATCTATCCATTTTAAATTAGCCTTTTACGTGGTTATATACGGTGCTTGAAAAAGATTTAAATAAATAGTGGTGTTAAACAGTAAAAAAGAACTTAACTATTAGACTTAAGCAAACATGTATGTAATTATTACATTTCATACTAAATTACAATACATAAAATTATATTGATTAAGCACAATATTCAATATTTACACATTTTTACTGAAGTCAATAATTTTTTTTAACTCCACTTTTCCATCTGTAGAGCAAATATACTTTTATGAAGTGTCATATATTAAATTTAATAAATTCTACTCCTATATATTTAATTGTCCGCCTCCGTAGTGTAATGGTCAGCACGCTCGGCTACTGTTCTGGAGGTCCCGGGTTCGATTCCCAGGGGGGGTCAAATAAATATAAGTGCTTTTTTCACCGTAATATTTATTCAATATTACCCTGGACTGATACCTGAAGCGGAGGGCTGATCGCCATTCCTCCACGTGTAAATGATCAAGATAACACTGCGTTCATATGAAGCAGTGCCCTATGCACCATTTGGGTGCGGATAAGGGTTTTATTATTATTATTATTATTATATTCTTAAAGGATGTAAAAATTTTATGGATCAATATAGAAAAAAAAAGATTGATACGCAAATTTTTATGTTTTTCCAAAATAGTCCAAAAAGTGCAACATAATCCAAGGTTGTCAGATTGCCGTACTAAATGAGAGGAATGTTTGGTTACCTTGGCGGGATGGGCATCGATCCCGTACCCGTCTAGTCTCCTGGCGTGCTCGAGGTAGTGCAGGTCCGCGGTGGCGCGCGACTGGCCGCGGTGCAAGCGGTGCAGCTCGCGCACCCGACGCTGGTCTTCCGCGCCCTCCACGCCGCACTCGGAAGGGTTGAACGCCTCCCCGCCGGCGGTCCAGTCCCCCAGATCCGCTACAATATTACCATGTGTATATATATTGAATACAACATTTTGAGTGTGAATGAATGAGTGAGGAAAGAACGGTAAAACAAATTTATGAGGCGAATGTAATTGGAAAAAGGAAACGAAAAGGAAAGAAAAAAAATTAAGTACTTGAAAGTGGTCATGTTAGGAGTTAATACAATCGGCGGGTATGTATGAGGAGATGCATGAACGTGGAAGAGGCGAAGAATGTTTGCAAGGACAGAGTGGTGTGGCGTTCTATTATCTCTGCCTACCCCTGCGGGGAAGCAGCGTGATGGTTAGTTGGTTTTAGTTTATTTTGAGTGTGTCCAAATACTTGTTCACAAATCTGGATAATCTCCAATTATAGGTTCAATTTCGAAACATAAGTGTGTCATGTGATGTCAAAAAATAATATATACTGAATCTTAAATGGTGTTTGCCTCAAAGGCTGGCGCTACAACATTGCCATGCATGTATATATTACTGGTTCAAATAATCATTAATGGTGTTTGCTGACAGCTACTCTTCCTTGCGGGAATCCTTCTGTATCCAATGTATATAAGCTTGAATTATAAATAAAACAATTGTATTTTACCACTTGAGTATTATATGGTTTGAATATTAGCATTTTTTATTATTTAACCCATAGATGGAAGCATCTGTAGCTTCCAAAACTAGTCGTAATAATATAATACTCAAGTGGTAAAAAACAAGTGTTTTATTTATAATTTAATCATGTTTACCATAAAGTGAATGCCGAAACAACAAATAACATACATAAGCTTGTACGAGTACAGGTATACAACCTCAAGTGCCCTAGTCATTGCTTCTATTCTCTTTAAACAATCAATGCTTTCAAAGTCCTTATCACCGTTAGGGCATGTAGCAAATAATCCACTATCATGTTCTTTTACACAAGCTGACAATGACAGGAGTGTTAGTAACCCTTATAGGTGATTAAACCCCGATAGTAGGCCATTGAACCAAGCCCAAATCCTTCCGGACCCGCCTCCAAACCCAAAGTGCTGAGAAGAAACACTAGGCGGACTAGCTACTCCCTATGTAAGAGCATATACTAGATGTTTGGGAGAGGGATAATGGTACAAAGCAATGATGTTTATATTATTTTTTGGGTTTTTACATACTGCTATTATAGTAGAATACAAAAACACACAAAAATAACATCCTATATTATTTTATTAAAATTAAACACTTGAATAATCCACTTTATCAAGTTTTATTTTTATTTACGACTAGTTTCGAAAACTACAATTGTTTTCATCTTCTGGTACAAATTAAAATTGAGATATAATTTATATCCTATATTATTATCATACTAATTAATAATTGAATTATCATATTATATACACTTTTTCTCTTTCAAATACTTAGTATATCGCTCACTCCTTTCAACGATGTCATATATCAAAAAACTTGATTTTTCAGGAGACCGTTTTTAATGTTTAAAAATAAAATAAAATGTATTAAAAATAAATATCAAGCCACTTATTGAACTTTTTACTGTGCAACAGATCTTTTTAGGTAAAACCAGAATGTTTTTTCTCCATTTGAAAAGTATTTAGTATATTTAAAAAAATCTCAAATAATACTCTTTCTTCAAAATGCAAAAACAACACTTTCTGCTCTGTAGCGATTAATATTAAGTTGAAAATATGCTGCTTTTGCTGAGATATAGAACTTTTTCTCGGCATCCCGAAAATGAGCACAACTGAAAATTGTCGATATTTGATATGTGACGATGTTGAAAGGAGTGAGCGATATATCCTTATATGACAGTATTAATGGTGATTCCACTACGAACTAGACCAGGAGCACTTGTGTAGTAGCCGAACATGTCACCCGCTACACTACAGAGGCTGGCAGACAGAACTTGACGATTAGAATGTTTCTTGTTACCTTGAGCCTGGTAGGAGGCGAGCAGCAGTCTGGTTGGTCTCGGCGCCTGCAGTCTCCCGTCCCTCAGGAGTCTCCGCAGCTGTAGGCAGAGCAGGCGCCGCGCGGCCGGCGACTCCATCCGCGAGGGTTCCTCAGGCCAGAAGCGGACCCCGAACCAGAGGCTCGGGCAGGTGCCCGCCTGGTGACGCACTCGCTTCTGCCCATCCAACCATCGCTGAACAAATACAAACGGAAAATGTTGAGGGAACAGAGATTCGAAAAATGGCTGTTGTGCATATAGAAAAAAATACCTTAATATTTTGAGATACTTGATGCGATTTACGATGCAAAATACATTGAAATACTAACTAATTGGGATAGCCATTATTAAAGGAATAGGGCTTTAATGGCTAAATATTTATAAACAATCAGTGCAGCAAATATTAATAAATAATCATCAACATGATACAATTATGTCAAGAAAAAAATTAGATAAAATGTTTTTTTAACAGCACAATAGTAATAAGTCAATTAAGATTTGAACTCAAAACAGGTGAGGTAAAAAATCAAAAACGTAGGATGATTTTCATTTTGAAATTCTGCAACAAATTTATGCAATTTTTATTTGTACACCTCATTTAAAAAAAAATATTTCGCAAAACAAAAAACAAAATTGTATAAAAAGGACACAATTCATATTGTCATTATTTTTTCTCGTGAATTGTAAATAATACTGTTTTCCCATTCCATAGTGAAGTGGTTAGTGCTTGGTTTTCTTTTTAGGTCCTAGGTTCGATTTCAGGGGGGGCAAAATAAATACAAATATTTTTTTACTTAGATATTAAATTAATACCATCCTGGACTGGTACCACCTGAAGCGCAAGACTGATTACCTTCCCCTCACAAATTATAACGTTTAAGATAACACTACGTCGATGCGGTCCAGTGATATATGCACCATTGAGTGCGGATGAGAGTGAGATAAGGAAAAAAAAACAAGATATGCGAGAAAACGGTTACATGTATCTCATGTGAATAAAACCAATAACCATTTGATATAACGAATGTGTTATGTGATGTTTGGACAAATGAATCCAAATAAATAAATATTCGTCATTGAAAACATTTATTAGAATGAATATGATTTTTGCAAAAACAATTTTACGATTTTAGGAATTTGAATCAAACTTCATGAAGTCTAATAGGTAATTAAGGCAGAGACTATTATAATAAACACACAATAATTAAACTAACAAGACAACTTAATTGTATAGAAAAACCCATAAATTCAGGTCGGCACATACTCACACATAGATAAATTAATTAGATTTACCATGGAACTTGGTGTTAGGCAATCTTCTCTATCTACATACTATGAGTCAGAGGAAAAAACCATGTGGGCGTACCAATGTGTTTGCATGTTCAACTATTAAACTACAAAATACTAAGAATTATTGTTAGTCAGAAAGGAAACTAGCTATGAAACATTAGAAAATACAGCCTAAATATGTAAATTTTAGGCGTAACATGGTTAAAAGTGGAAGTAACAACAATTTCTTTTTAATGATAATTACTATCGATGACTCAGCTACCGATTCTGATTAATTTAGTAAAATTCACAATATTTTGAGTGTGTCCAAATACTTGTTCAATAATACGTACTGGACTTACACAAATAAAATAACTAATATAAATAAGTATGATAATTTTTCTTCAAGAAAGGTGTATTGAGATATTTCGGACATGTAGAATGAACAAGTGAAGAAAGCATGGTAAAATAATTTATGAGGCAAATTCATAAGTTATTAAAAATCTGTATTTGCGATTCTCAACTTGTCTGAATGCTGACTCAACTAGACCTTAAATTATTAGATTACTAGCTGACCCGGCGGACATTTTCCCGCACAGGCTGGCTTTTGGTAATAAATACCCTGTAAATTATTGTATTAGGGCCAAACTAACATATTACTAAAATTTGGTGTCATTTGGTACATTAGTTCCAGAGAAATATTTTTTTTTTTTAATATCAACAAAAGAAGCGTCGGAAGACGAGATGCAAACGAGATGGTCCGACGACATAGTCGCTGTGGAGGGTAGAAACTGGCTGCAAGCAGTAACCGACCGAAGGAAATGGAAAGATGTGGAAGAGGCCTATGTCCAGCAGTGGAGGACAAAGAGCTCATGAAGAAGAACAATATCTCAATTACAGCACCACCTACCAGGTCCAAAATTTACAGAAACCCGCTTACACCCAGAACAAACATGTATCCAAAATTTGGAATCAATTAGGCATGTAGTTCCCGAAATTTGCAGTATTGAATATATGTACCAATGTTTTATATGTTAAGATTAAATTATATAAATAAAATAAAATTAATAAAACTAAATTAGGAACTGGCCTAAAAAGAGAGAGTAAGGGAATAGGTACACTAGTAATAACACAGGTCTTATGTTAAAAATAATATCTTCATTAAAGTATTTTCTACAACTATTGATTAATGATAAACTGAATGATTATTTTTCCTAATAAAATGGTGGTTATGTTCTTACCGTGATGGGAGAGTTAGTGGGCGTTGGTGTTGAACCATTCTCCGTAAACTGCAAACCAAAGAATTCTTTCTCCGAAAGTTCCAAGTACTGAAACACTTGTTCCAGCAGCTCAATGCCCTTGGCTTTTTTCTGCAAAAAAGGAAGAAAAAAATACCTTAAATATCTAAGTAAATTATGTAAAAATGTATGTTGATTTAACAAGTTAAACAAACCTCAATATCGAGTTGAGACATTTTCAGATTAAAAGGTTATTCAGAAAATGTAAGATTATATAGGTATAATACAGAGATAAGATAAAAGTTAATAAAAACGTAGAATATTTGCTAATGGGTCTATTCTTAATGATGTAAACAATTCATTTTTAAAATAACAAATTTTTAAAGTGAAAAAAATATCCCTTTAATGAAATGTATTTTTTTATCAAGGAATAACCCACAAAGCCTATACTTTTAGAGGCTTACTGCAGGTAGGATAGTAAGGTTAGGAAAGGTAAATGCGAAAAATACATCACAAATACCCAGATCAATTGAACAAAATCTTTCTTGAATTTATTTACGCAATTGGCAGGAATTAAACCCGTGATGCCAGTTTTACAGTCAAAAGCCTGTGATTGTAACCTGTTATTTTTATTCAATTTGAACAATTTTTCGTACAGATTTTTTTAATATGGCATTGTAAAGAAATTTTAAAAAAGTAAATAAATGGCAAATTAACAAAAGCCAATATCAAATGGAACATATCTAACAAAACAGCATAAAGATAATGCTGAAATTTTAGTATTAAAATTTTTCACTTATTGATAGAAGTTACGTTAAATAAAATTAATTGGGTGGCATTTGTATTGTTATTTTTAAGTAAATGGGCACTGAACAGTGGAAATTCGGAAAGGAAAATTATGATTATAAATACGAGAGGTGAGGATCAGTTAAATGCATTTTTATGGACTTTTCATTACAAGGTTAAATTTTAACAGGTTTTGTGAATTTGACCAAAAATATATCTAAATAGAAAAGATACGTATGAACACACAATTTTTGTACTGCCAGTTAAATAAAAAAAATATGATAGTCTATGAAAATTTCTAACGCAGAGTTTTAAACATTCGATTTATGAATTGGTGATGCCGAAATATTATTTAAAATTGTAATCAGAAATATAAAATTCCATTATTTAAGATTTTTTATTGATATCTTAACACAGATAAAGTATACAGAAGTCTAAACATTTACAGGGCTTACAACCTGTCATTAGCTGGTTTAAGTGATCACCTTATATACATGTAACATTCACCACTCTACACATGGTTATCACAATGATATATGTAGGAGTTCAAAAAATTTGAGTAGTGCGGTTGTCAATCATGGGTATAATGGTGAATGTTGGACGTGTATAAAGTGATCACTTAACCAGCCTATGACAGTTTATAAGCCCTGTAAATACCCAGACTTCTATATTCTTCTTCGTCTATTCTGAGAAATAAAAAAAAATAATGGAGAAAACCAAGATTAGTATTTGGACAAACTGTGAAGCCGTGAAGCGCCCTTGAGGTATTTTTTTACGAAAATGGCGCTATATAAGTTATCCAATTTTATTATTATTATTATTATTAAACTCAAATTCTTGTGAAGAAAATTAGAAGGTTGGAATAGAGAAGTATTATTAATAAATTACATGCCACAAGCAGACTGATATGAAACATAATATGTTGCGGTATTATTTCCCACATATCCACTTACTACTTCATATGTCATAGGAAGTGACCTTCCTGCCGTCTGGTGGCACAGCATGTGGGATTAAATTAAAGTAATACATTATTTTCCCACCACATATTGTATTATTATGCTTACTGGGTATTGAAAATGGGGATGCGTTATTTTATATTGAAGTTAAATTATATAGGCGTTTAAAAGAGGCACTTTTAAACATGACCACTTAGTAAAGGAAATGATTTAAAATCTATTTAAATAATAACGTAAATGTTACTTTGTTCAATATATTAAATCTTCTAAAAGTTATTCACAAATGCTTTGAAATTTTGACACAACATTGCATTGGAATATGTGCGTGTTTTTATCTATCTTAATATGAAAATTTTTAACAGAAGAGTGGTTATTATTTTTTCTTTATTACTGCAATGGCAGCGCCATCTGTTGAACGTAACAGCAATACACGCAATACTAAATTAAACAACAAAGCAATCAACGACAGCTGCATGTTGATTGCTTTGTTGTTTCATAGATTTTTTATATTAATTATGTCTGCTTTCACTTTTTATTTTCCAGTTAACAGGATTGACCTACAGCAATGAAAACTGGGTCGGCTAGTTTATAACATTTGACAGGCGAAATCAAAACTCTTACAATATGTTTAACCCTAGCCTGAATGGCTGGTTTTGACAATTATAATTATACAAAAACATTCATTCAAACCCTTATCCGCACCCCAAATGGTGCATAGGGCACTGCATCATATAAACGCAGTGTCATCTTGATTGTTAACACATGAAGGAAAGGTGATCAGCCCTCCGCTTCAGGTACCAGTCCAGGGTAATATTGAAAAAATATCAGAGTGAAAAAATTACTTAAATTTATTTGACCCCCCCTTGGGAATCAAACCTGGGATCTCCAAAACGGTAGCCGAGCGTGCTGACCATTACACTACGGAGGCGGACAAAACAAAACATAGGAAAAAGTGTGTTCAACATTTATATTTGGGTGACATAATTTTATCGAATATTTACTAAAGAAAAGCCTCTCTTTTTGGTTTATTTATTTTGTCCAAGTGTTTTCATAAATTTTCATATACGAATGGACTAAGCCCTTGATATCCCGTATGCTTAGGTGTATATTACGCAAACTAGTGAATATTACACAGCATAAAAAGAGATCCCTTACATAAGCCCTGGAAATAATTACTGGGACTTCCATACTTTTTTCTAAAAAAACCTATCAATTTATGTTTTCGTCCGCCTCCGTAGTGTAATGGTCAGCACGTTTTGGCTACCGTTCTGGAGGTCCCGGGTTCGATTCCCAAGGGGGGTAAAATAAATTTAAGTAATTTTTTCACTGTTGTATTTATTCAATATTACCCTGGACTGGTACCTGAAGCGGAGGGCTCATCACCTTTCCTTCATGTGTAAAACGATCATGATAACACTGCGTTTATAAGACACAGTGCCCTATGCACCATTGGGGTGCGGATAAGGGTTTTAATAATAATTTATGTTACGATCAATAATAATTAAACATTATTTGAATTTAGAATCAGAAAATATTTTTATACATTTGGAATATTAGCTTTATTTACCAAGTATTAATTTACAAATAAATAATATCTAATAAATATGTAAAAAATAATTATTATTAATGATATACTGACTTATAAATCACCTATGGGAGAACAATATGCAATATATTTGAAATGATATATTACTAATAAGGGGAATTGAATAAAAAATTACATGATAGTAAGTAAAATTAATATTAAATTGTTAAATATAAAAATAAATTTTATATACTATTCAAGTCAAATTAATGAGGCAATTAGTTGAAATCGATGAAATGTATAATCAAAATGGGAAAATATTAAAACATCTTGTTTTATTTGTACATTTGCATTTGATTTTGTTATTAAAATTATAATCAAATCCACATCTGGGGTTTTATTTGCATATTTTATGAATTCTACATTAAATACATTTTTTTTTCAATGGTGGTGGAAAAGTAAAAATAATTTATACTGAATTGAAAACAATTTGAAAATGTGCAGTCTTGCACTTGATATACACTTGATATTTTATAATTATTATTTGAAGCAATAACTCATATTAACCCACTAGTCTAATAAGTAAAATCAATTGCAACTTAAAAACTAGCTTTGTTATAAAATCACTATATATTTTACTGTGACTAATTATGTAAGAGTCTTAATTAGTTCTGAGGAAGAAGCCTTTGAAACATTTAATAAAATGTGCGCAAAATGAATGCTGCAGATAATAATAAATTTATATAAAAATTAGACTTGAAAAACTTTTGATGATTCTTAGGCTAATATTTTTTTTAAACTCTAAGGTTCTGCATGAGTCTGATTTGCGTGATTGATTTGTAGGTAGCAAAAATATACTACCTACGTTTTTTCTCAAACATAATTTGACAGAATACACCATTGTATAGACAGCAAATCGAAAGACAATTATGTGGGTACTTACATCAACTTGAAACGAGTGTTGAGAATCGTCTAAGAATGCAACAGAAGCTGTAATAGTGTTTACTTTCTTATCCCTCGTAAGTTCTGAAGCACGAACGTTGTAGGTGCCACTGGTAGCACCAAACGCACGTCGAGACACACTTTCAATCATGTTTCAGCAAAACACATTTTCACAAACTACCTGAATAAAACACAATTTTCCCTCCGCAATAAAACAACACACACATTTGATCAAACAATAATCGCAGAGTTCACGAAGCAACCACTGTCGAAAAATGAAGATAAATATGTTTCAAATAAAATATTTATTTGCACTTGTAAAATAACACACCGGTGAAAAAGCTGTATTTCTTTTAATGAAGCTGTGTTGTTGCAGGTTTGTTACACGTATTACATAGCGAAATTAATCAAGAAAATAGTGACACACATGTGCGGATTCAACCTTGGTATATTAAGTTATGTTTTGCGCAACGCACATTACGCGAATTATAAAAAAAGCTGTATCCAACACAAAACATTAACAAACAAGCTGTCAGACTAGCGGAAACATAGACAAAGCAAAACAATAGAAATAAATTGATTTAACTATTGTACAATGTTACCAGTGCGTAGAATATCATATTCCCCAATTATGATTTAAATCCTTACTAAGTACTTACTTAACTCACATGCCTACCCTCGAAATATAAAAATATTGAAAAAAATGGTCTCTATATAAAATGTAAGTATACAATTATGAATTTACAAAGACTGTCCTTTTTTGTTGCAAAACCTTTTGTCATTTCTACCACGACTTGATTTTTGTCAGGAGTGCATTCTTCCCACGAGGTAAAAAAGAACTCAAATGGAAATCATACCTGAACAAACTTATGTGTGGAATTCTTGAAGCTCTACAGTAACAATTTTTATATTTTTTTTTACATAAACCTGATTTTTGCCACGCAATACAATTACAAACTGTACAACATTATTTCAGTTCCCTTTTTTATAACTAAAAAGAAAAAATGAATTTGAAATCAATTTTCATCATGCCTGCCAACAAAATAAGTTTATCATTAAAAAGACGGTGTCAATAAAAGAGGAAAACAAACACAAATTTTATAAAACAGCATCCCATTTATTTAAAAATATAAACAATGTTAGAAACAATTTACACTCACTAAATATTTTATGACTGCGCCTAGATCACTAGAATACTGGGTTAACATGTAATGCAGAAACTTCGTGAGACATAAAACATGTACTATAATAATGGACATAAATTGACACCATTAATAAATAATATTAAAAAAATATATAAATTAGTATTTCTCCAGAAAGATTTTATAACAGGTTAGTACTTTTACACAAAAAAAAAACCATATGTGCATTTACCAAAGGAATGTACTTGAAGCCATTGAAATTAACGTTACATCAAATTTTCTTCAACATTATGTGCAAAATACAAAATTACATGGTGAAAAAAAAATAATTAAAAAATCTTATTTAAATCTTAATCAAATTGAAAAAATCTTGCAGAAGACAGGAAAATATCTGTAATAAATTTTGAAATAATTAATAAAAAACATTCTGTTAAATACTTTTAATTTGTTTTGATAACATGTTAAAAAAAAACTAGAAAGCAACAAACCGTGTATGATTACAGTTTTGAAAAAATGCCCCATGTTAACTATTTTAACTGAAATTACTGTGTGAAATGGAACAATGTTAAGAATACAACAAAAATACATATAAAATGCTTTTATATAATTTTTTCCATGCTATATAAATGGCAGATGGATTTTAGGTCATATATATGTATATATTTTTAAGGAGTAGAATGTTACATTACATATTGTTATTGTACATTTTACATTCCAATGGGTGTATATTACAGGTTGTTTAGAAATAAATATTTTAGAAAGCGATATTCAAAAGTATATCATGTGAATAAGTACTAAAAAAACAAAGTGAATTCAGTGATCAGAATTGACATTCATTATTTTTATTACGTACTTCTAATTACATTATTTTTATCAGTCAACAGGGTGAATGGAATAAACTCGGTATAAATGTTAAAATTTCTGTAAATTTTTTCACAGAAATCATTTAAATAATAAAATAAAAATTATTTTATTTTTGGATAAGAAAACAGTAAGCGAACAATGAGTCAATACTTTATTTACTTGGCTTTAATATTGGTCTATTAATAAGAGTATGTTCCAATATAGTATCCATAAAGATAATTTCCATCCGAAGATTGGGAAAAGGATATCGGATATTATTATATTAAGGAAAAACATATATCATAAACAGATTTACTAAATTTTTCATAAATAAAAAAAAATACTACAGTACTTATATCATTCAAAATATAAATTGAGCATACTGCTAAAACTGACAGAAAAAACACAGAATGAGTTGACACGACTAAATAAATGCCTTATAAATTCTGATTGAATCATGCTTTAAGTTCATAGAAAAACTAAAAATATTTAACGATAGTAGCAGAGGCATATCATAATTAAAATTAAATGAGTTTTTGAAACTATCAGGGCCACCAAACTAGCTGATCTTAAAATTACGGAGAAATGGCCAGTTTTATTGCAATATGCTCAAAATATCTCTATAGACTGATAGGGTAACCTGATAATCAGGTATGAACATATCTAAATTTACAATTAATAAGATGACTTACATTAGATAAATTCATGGGTACTCTATTCTAATTCACACAATATCATGTATAATAACATTCCTTAACTGCGATAGAAAATATCATGGGTAACAATATATCAATAAGTTTTTAACATTTAAAGCCTTTCAATCAATACATATAATATTATGTACGTAGGGTTATAAGTTACGATTTTAATCAGATTGGCAAGACTTCAAAACATGTAAAACATTACACATAAATGTTAATAAAAAGCAAGTGTGTCTGTTATATGTAATAATATATGAGAGGTTAAAATTATTTGTTATTCAACAATCTTAATATTAATTATTTCACAATTCAAAAATGTTAATACAAAATCACATATGAAACGGGCGATGAAATAGAAAAAAACTTCTCACAGAATAAATTGTTTTCAATATAATGCTTTGAACACTGGCTTTTAAAACATAATATGAATTATGTACTATAAATAAATATTTATCAGAACTGAACATTAAAACAATAAAAAAAAAAAATGTAAAATTAAGTATCAACATATGTATATATTTTTTGATCATACAGGTACTTAGTAAAATAAAAACAAAGTAAAAAAATAAAATATTTAGCAGATTTGAATCATAACAGGTAACGTAGATATGAGAGAATAAAAAAACAGAGATAAGGTTCTAAAAGGTCAATAATTTTAATTTAAAAAATAAAAAAAAAATCTGAAAAATTGTTCTTGAACTCGCTCAATTGTGTCACAGAACTGATCCAACGGTTAAAACAAATTAAGCCTTACAACTATACTGCATGGAAGGATTATAGATGCAATAGTTAATGGGTGTTACTACTCCTATTGTTATGTATCTTTATGTATTTAAAGATCGGGTTTTTGCCTCATAAAAAGTTATACTAATTCATTGACAAATCGCGTACATTGTTAAAAAAAAAAAATCTGTCACTCTTATATGTAGTTGTACATAGATTAGACTTTTGGTCCCATATTCATAGTAATAAGGGATCAGTTTCCTCCATTAGTTTTATGTATTCATATATATAATTTCAAAAATCGTATCAATAAAAAAAAAAGATAATCGTTGTCCCTCAAATACTGAAAATTATCAATACGATAGGTTAGTTTCCAAATGAACTTTTAAAATGAAATCATTAGTGACACGTAAAAGCTTTTTCATGAGACATTTAACGCAAAGACACGATAATTATAATGAAACCAAAGCTGTTTTAATAACGAAAACTGCCCAAAAATATAATTTACTTACATAACCTAAATTTTGTGACATTGTTGATCAGCATACACACTTTGTTTATGGATTCGGTTTCCTAGGACCAAAAAAAATGTTTTATATTTAGACAACAAAAAGTTATTACTAGCTGACGGCCAAACATTTGATCGGATGCTTCAGTTGTTCGTACTGTAACTTTACATTAGCTGCATTATAAGCATGAGGATTAAAAAAAGTGTATTCAAGTTAGTAATAAATATTATTATTATTAAATTAAAAACACCTACATTGAACTCACCTACATTATACTCATAAAAAAATCTATCAAAATTATAATGCATTATAAATCAATGATAACTTTGCCATTTGCAAATCTATAATATTCTTAAGTAAGTAATAACAAAATAAAGTAGATATAATGTGTACTTTAAAATACAGTAAAAACTCAATAATTCGAACAGTGATAATTCTCTCTGATGATAACTTTTGTACAAACATTCTACATAATACATAATTTGAAAAAGTTTGATAATTCAAAAAAAATATGTAGGCCAAAATACGAAATTGAAATGTAAGAAAAATGCAATAAAAATGTTTTATTTTATTTTTACATTTATGTATTTATAATCATTTAAATAAAAATATTTATAAAAGTTTCATTTCCTAATTCATTCACTGCTTTTTTTGTTCATAAAAATATGATTCACTAAGTTCGAAATATATTTAAAATTTTGGTCACCTTAATTACAAATTAAGGAGCTTTTACTAATGTACATATTTTTAAATGATAATTTGCATGTGTATTTCTTTTGAACAAAAAATTAATACTAAAGCGTTCTTTTTTACCTTAAAAAGATTTTTTAAATCACTAGATTATACAATATATGTTTTATAAATGCACATATATTATATGGTAACAAGTGCTCATGCGTTAAAAAATGCAGTGCTAACAAAGTCAAAAACATCAAAAACAATAATCAATCGACCCTACATAGGACGGTATGATGAATAATGCTATCTATTATTAATATAAATTTAAAGTACAACAATTTTTACTGATTTTATTATCAATTCCACAAACTCCTAATCTTATAAAAACACAACAAAAATACCATTGTTTCATAAAAAAAATCATACTACATTTGATTTAAAATTTGGAGGGAAATTTAACTGAAATAAAAAATACATAATCACAAATATGTCATGAATATAATTTAAATGTATTAATTATACTCCATATAAATAGTATTTTTATTATAACAAGAAATATAAAGTAAAATTGTACTTCTAACTGCTTGGAAAAATATGATAACAAAATAATCGGTAAAAATGTTTTATGTAGTTTAACTTTTAATTTTTTTATAATACCAAATGGTACTGGATACCTCAATGATGTTAATTTATTTTTCTAGGTGATTAATAAAAATTCTAGATTAGAAATCTACAAATGAAACAAACTGAAAAAAAAATATTTGCAAGGGTGAAAAATTCAAACTAATTGCAAACCTACTTCCCTCGTGACTAATCAGATAAAAAAAATAACTTAATAAGTTCTCATGTACAAAAATTGATATTTATTTTTATGGATTTTTTTACATTACATTATTGTGATTGAAGAGATAAACTGATCGATTATTTGGAATCAATGTGTGGGTAAAAAGGGCCACATAATATCAAGAAAATATATTTTTAGTTTTATCATGTGTAACAAATCTTCTAACACTAACAAAGTTTTTAATATATTTTACATACCAAATACATATCAAAATTGCAACATCTATCCCAAAATGCTATCTACATATTTGAGCCCTTGTTGTTCTGAGGCCACAAATTGTACTAAGTAATTAATATTACTTGAGTTTTTTGTTGATGCTTTTTTCCAAATTTACAATAATATTTGCAGAGCAAATTACTGAACACATACCCATTATATTGTTTATAACAAGGTATTAATACAATGTAATCCCTAATGAATACTAATAATTCAGGCAGTACAGTAACTTCTTTTAACTTTCTTAAACTTTTGTAGTCGAATATTAAGAAACAATTCTTAAAGATACCTTTACTAAATTTTTAAACCCAACAAAAAACGCCTACATATTACACATTTTATTTTGCAAAATTTCAAACAAGTGTGTTAACTATCAAACATTAATTAATTTAACAGAGTATTAAGTCATTCAAATATTGAAATGTACAAATTTAGAAGTTTGCAAACTTGCAATTTAAAAATAATTTTACACAAAGCGTAAAATTCATCTTTGACATTGAGCAATCAGTTTTTTTGCAATGGTTATATTTATTTATTTACAATATTTAATTTAAATTTTTTTTTGTATAATGCTTGTAACATAGTGACTCACCAAACTGATATTAATAAGGAGATAGATGAACAAAGCAAACTTGACTGATAAATTATGAAAATCAAGCGCAAAATAATTTCGACTCTTGCTCTATATGTACTATTAGTTATATAAATGAGTTTAATAAAAACACTTCTTCACATATGTGGCAATTCTAAAAATGTCCGATAATGCTTGAATTATAATTTGGACTCATCCGTTATTAAAAATGAATCATAAGGCTGATTTTAGATGACAGATCGTTTGTAAGTGGTAATAATAAAAGTAGAACCATTTGGCCAATGTATTTTTTTTTCTAAAGGTTTCTCAACTTTAGAAAAAAAAGTTGAGATACCTTTAAATTGTCATCTCATCTGTAGGGTAAATAATCCAGTTTCGATATAATAAATAATATCAATATTGTTAAGAATTTTTTCTATAAGTATCTAGCTTTTCAGGGGTCCGATAAGTTGTTTATATGCACATTTTTACTGTGCTACTAACAATAACTGAAAACATAGATAGTAGCAGAGAGCGTGTGTCTAATCCACTGTTTGATTTAGAATTAAGAAAGGAATTGAATGGTCCCAATAAGAATACGGTTAATCACGCTCAAACAACAAATTTAAAATATTCATCAAGGTTAGTAACAATATCACTTTTATAAAATTTGATCGAAAATTTGAGTAATATTTTTTATCGATTACATATATCTTGTTTGTTCACTTGTAGAATTTGCGTCCCAGAGCCGCCAGGTCGGGCGAGCTCGGGACGTAGGTCCTTAATCAGTCGATGCTTAGATCGTTGAGCATGTTAAGCTTCAAACCTGGCACGTGGAGGTTGCTGAAGTCCCTCAGGAGGGAGTCCATCCCGCGGGGCTCCTGGCCGCTGGCCGAGGCCCCGTCCGAGGTGGAGGGGAGCGCCGCCTCGCTTTGGCGCCGCTCCCGCGCCGGCGAGTGCGCCTCCTCTTCCTGGAGACGGGCCTCGAAGGGATCCGAGATGCCTGGAGTTTCAAATAAGGACAAATCCATAATAAAACATAATCCATATTTCCTATCATAGATTTATTTATTTAAAATTCATGTACAGAAAATAAATATGTACATTGGCGTGCTTATTGCTAAAAAGCAAAATCTTCCAACCAACCAAAAACAGACTGGTCAAAGAGTTCAATATCATATATAGCTGTTTGCAATCAGAAGGTAGATAGTGCTTGAACATTAAAAAAAAAACATAAATTACAAATTGATGATAATAAGGAAAGCAAAGGAAAAGGGGAGTTAGAGGGAAAATCAAAGGGAGGAGGTTTGATGGACAGTTAGGATTCTAATAGATAGTAATGTCTCAGACGTTTCTTAAAAGTTGGTAGAGAGCGAGAGAAGTTTATAAGAGTTCTATTTGCTTACTTTTAGTAGATTGCGAAAGACGTCAAAAAAATTGTACAGATCGGAAATGAGTTAGCGGTTACTTGTGATTGGTATACTGAGGGTCGGGCGGCAGACTGCCTGAATATAATTTAAGTTTTACTTAGTAAATACCACTATTTGAAATTGTGGTACATATTAACCAAGTAAAACATATATTAAAAATGGATAAATTTTATTACAAAGTGACTGCCGAATCAATTAATGAAAAAAGGCCAGGTATAATTAGGGTCGGGGTTGATGCGTCCGACAACAATTTGTTAAGAAGCGTGTGTATTATTTTGCAAAATAATATGATAAAAATAAAGGCAGTTTTTTAAGCAATGGAATTCTTCAAAATCCACGATTCCAAGAAGAGAATTTATCATTAATATCTAAAAATTAAAAAATTTAGTCCCCATAAATTGTCACACATCCTTAGTGTACTGGAAATATGTTTATCTATCATGCTAGAGATCGCGGATTCAATTTCTAAGGCGGTCAAAATAAATATAAGTGATTTTCAAACTCATTTATTTAACGTCACCGTGGACTTTTTTTTATTTTTTTTTTTATTTATTTATTTTTATAAATCACAATTTTTAACATATATTAAAAATAAAAATAAAAAGTTATTTTGCAGAGACCCACCAAGCCACCTTGTGTGTCTTGTCGGTGGAGTTCTTTTTGCATACATTTTTTTATTGTTTTTTAACCATTTTAACCTAATATATACACACAAAAAAGGAGAAAAATTAACAATATAATCTTTTTTACAATGTTCATAAAATTAACTGGTACAAGAAGTGCAGGATTGATCAGCTTGTCATCAATTAATATTTCAATAATTAACAATTAGAATATCATTGCTTCGTATGATGCAGTGCCCTATACACTATTGGTTGAGAATAAGGGTTTTTGTTGGCAAAGCACCCAAAATTGAGTGAAACATGCCAAAACAACTGGTATTTTGTATTGTCATGCAGTAAATTAACACTTTAAGAATAAGAATTATGACTCAGGGTTAGAAGAAGAAATATCGAGGGATACTGAGTGCCTAAACCACTAACCCAGCAAGCTTCTGACATCCGAGGAGGGCTGGCTGAAGTACAGGAATCGGTACCAGCCGGGGCTGCGGACTCCGCTGCCTACAGGAAAGCTGAACACCACCGTACGAGACTGGTTACCTCCAGGGATGAAGGCGCTGCCCACTTTGGTGACATACTCGTACGCTATGTAGTCCTCTAGGTTGTCAAAGTCGGCCTGGAAGAAATGCATATATTTAATGTGCAGGTAAATGCTTTCAAATTGATTATTATTTTACTAGCGCTTGGCAAGAATGATGCCAGATATGGTGCCTTTGCAATAAAATGGCAAAGATGGAAATATTCCCACATGCCAAATATATTTGCTACTTTTATAGAAATGATACAACAAAGCATGGGCATCTGCTTATGCAAGGAGTATGGATATAAATCATTGTGGCGGTAAACTCAGCTCCATCTGCCATTAAGAGGCCAAAACTAGGAAACTCATTTTGTGCCAACTTAATACAAGCAACGGGAATCGTAAAATACAAGAGGTCAAATAATAAAGGTGTTAAAAACAGAACAATAACACATTTAAAAATTATATTTGGAATATCAGAATGATACCTGTGATTGCCTCAAAACTTCAAGACACTATGTAAAGATGTCCATAGATGTCAGTATAAGCTATATGGATGGTTAAAATAAGACAGAACAGTCCATAATCTTTGAGGAACAAAATTATTTGGGTAAATTGTTTCATTCATGTATTATAAAATGTTAAACCTCGGATTTCCACTAACACTTATAAACTACATAAAAAAATCCACCACTGCATAAGTGCCAGAGTTGCCAGAGTACAGAAAAAAAATAATAAAAAAGGCATAAAAACAGTGAGTGAAAGTGGGTAAATAATTTACCTCGTAGACGGCAATCCAATCATTAGGATATACGAGAACATCACTAGAAAGAGTGTATTTGGCAACGAAATCTGCATCTCCAATATACCAAACATTATTGATTGGCGCAAACTCAACACAGCGTTCAGTGTAGTTGGAGAACACCTGAAATCATACAATTATGTATTGAGACGAATATTATCTATTTAACATCCTTATTAATTAGATATAAGTGAAACATTTCCATTAAGGCCATAGATGACAGCAAATAATTTATTTCAGGTATTTTATACCATTAGAGAAAATTGTACGAATTTTATTGTAACAAGTTCATTTGATAATTAATTTCACCCCAATTTAAAGTAGTTTTACCTACATATATTTTTAAAAATATTGGTAATTTTTGGAAAAAAATTGCCTGCGGAGCATTGATTTTTTTTAAAAATAATTTGATTTGATTCTATGTAATATTTTTTTTATTTTATAAAAATAGTTGTTACAGAAATACTTCTTTGAATGTCGTGGTTTTAAATTTCGGCAAGAAATTTAATTTGCCACCTTTGATTTAAAAAAATAAACTAAAAAACATTGCAATATGTAAAGTTCAAATGTCTTATTTTTATCAGAAAAAATAAAACCTTTGATATATTTTTTTTAATTAAAAAATTGAGTTTTGAGAAATATAGTCACCCTGTAAAATTTATAATGCAAATAGAATTACAAATTTCTCGAAATACATCATTTTTACAAGTGGCTCAATAAGCGTGATGCTTTACCAAGTGGTACTCAGGCCAAAAAAGGTTGGGAAACGCTGATTTATATAAATAAATGCATGTACTGGGCAATGATGAGAAATGAAGTATAAACAGAAATTTATAGAGAAGTACATATAATAGATTAAACTTATTATCCACTGCCACTACAGCAATAATGTGAAAGTTTCCCTATGGTTTGATTGATAGATTGATGGTTGCTTAGTACATATAGGATAAACGTATTAAGAAACATTTGGAAATATTGATACATCAATTTGCATGTTTTGATTGTGGTTAGAATCACAAATGAGATAAAAGAGTTGGTATACAATTACTGGATAATTGTATGTATTAATTGTTAGTTACTTACAATAGTTTGTTCTGGTATGCCGTCCATCATACTCAAGCCGTCTGGGCTTTTTCCGTAGGTAGTAATGATTTTCTCCATTGTGCGTATCTGTTAGAGTTAATTTTAGATGCGAGAGTAGTACGAAGCAAATGAAAAGTTTAATAAGATGAAGCCATGCCAAGTTATTAATAAAATGATCTGCTTTATTTAAACATAAATAAATAAAACAAAAAATGTGTTGTTTGGTGAGAAAATGAAGATTAAACGTGTAATAAATTAGATTTGCAAAGATGGATAAAATGTTTGATATAAGTAAATTTTATACAGTAAAATCCTGATTTAACATTTTCGAAGGGAAGAAAAAATAAATTTCAAAAAGGGATAAATTTTTCAAATACATAGCAAAAAACTAGGCGCCGAAATTATATTATTTTAATGGCGAAGGAATCATGTAAATATTAAGTCATTATTTGACATATCTACATAAAACTATGACTTAAGTGAAAGAAAAATTAAGATTGTAATTTTTTTAATGTGCTTCAAAAAAAAAAGAGGCAAGAGATCGATTTGGTAGCGTAGGGATAAAACATGTACTTTTTTTTTTAATGGAAAAAGGTTTATTAGAAATGAGCAAAATTTATTATTATTTTAGAATCATGATTCTAAGTTCACTAAATAGCAAAGAGATTTTGTTTGTATGAAATACATAATTAATAATTATTTATTATAATTATTTTTGAATGCTCTGAAACCATGAGTACGGCTATTATCCTTGGCTCTACCCGACCCAGTTTCTCCAGGGTATGCTTGGCTACAATAGTTTAGAGACTAGAAGGAATGCGTATTTGATTACGCATTTTTATCGATTGTTGCGCGGTATGATCGATAATCCTGAAATTATCCAGAGCATTGGTCTGTATGTTCCCGATAGTTACCTAAGACAGCGTCGGCATAGATTGTTTCACATTCCTATACACAGGACCAACCTGCCGATGGTTATGCCTGTAGGAAGAGCTACCGCTATGTTGAACAATATCACATTGGATATTGATCTGTTCCATGTGTCCGAAGGAGTTTTCCGAAGCGAGATTCTTCTACACATTTAACAAGAGTCTTCTTGTGTAATTTTTAATTTGTTTTTTTAATGTATACGCCTTAAATGTTTGTTTGTAATGTATATATTAATTATTGAATAAATTGAATAAATTGAAAAATTGAATAAATCTATTGTGTAAGTTTTTCTGCAATCCTCGGTAAATAATTTATAAACTGACTACAAAAATGTAGTTAAAAAGTATAATATCAAATTAAAAATGTTTATTAGTTTAGGCAAAAGAAAATAGTGCGCAAATTTGTGCATTGATGCGTGCGATGATACTTGTTACGCATACCTTAATGATGAACTCCGAAACCACCGGCTTGTGATCACTGATGGTGTACTGCGGCAAACTATGGTAGTTCAACTGATCAGCTTTCAGGGTCACATTCTCATAGTTATCGGGAATTACTTTGTAAAGGATTCTATCAGTCCATGCCGGACGACGCCTGAAAATTTTCAAAGACAAAAACAAATGCTTTAAATGTGATAACATCTATGAGTAAATTTGAGAATATCCTTAAATAAATGTAATTTTAATGTTGACGTCTTAACACATTTCTGTCGGACAGTTTTTTTATCAACCCCGACCTTAATTAGTATACTAATTAGGGTCGTATACTAATTAAAAGTAACCGCAAACCCAATTCCGATCTGTAAAACATTTTTTTTGGCATCTCGCGCTCTACCAAAAGTAAGCAAATAAAATGCTTATATGCATTTCCCACTCTCTACCAACAGTATGTAAAAGACGCTTTTAAGTGCTTCCCGCAAACAATGTGTTAACATACATGAAGAAGAATATGGAAATCCGGGGAAATATTTAACTAGAAAATAATGTTTTTCAGGCTTCTCCTAGTATGTAAACAATAATTCGGGAAGAATCTAACAAACATTTCAGGAAACCAAATATGGTGACGAGAACTCACATGTCAAGGAACTTACATACAATTTCTGAAATTTGGTTTCCATATTCTTCATCTATATTGAGATGTCAATATAATTAACATATAATTTACAAACCTGAATTTGTGAACAAAGATTTGGACACACTCAAAATGTTATAATTTTAATGTTATAAGGCTAAATTTCGACAGACATACGTATACAATTTTAACACAGTACCCTTTGTAACATGTAACAATTTTAACACAGTACCCTTTGTATGGATAAGGGTGAGTGAATTCAATAATAGTTGGACATGACTAAAACATACTTCTCGTCATATTTATTGGAGCCGATTTCAAACTTGAAAGTGGGCGGGAATCGAGGCAGGGTCTCGGTGAGCTCCGAGAAGGCGTCTCCGCTGGCCATGACTCCTCGGAGCTGGTCGTGCTGCAGCAGGCTGCTGTAGTCGTCCTTCTCCACGGCCAGCACGCGCGACAGGACCTGCTGCGGCGACTCGGGAGCGCGCTCCGACAAGCGGAAGTTCAGGTCGCCGAGCCAGAACACGTAGCTGGAATTTTGTAAATTTTTTGTAAGTTCAAAGTACCTAACTGACCATCACGCTGATTCCATATCAGTAGTCATACTTTTTTTTATAGAAAAAGAGAAACATTTAAATTCTTTACACAAATATTCAATTTCACTATTTCTGTGAGCCTAAGCGGCTCATTATTAGAAATAGGTATCAAATTGTAGTAGAGTGGGTTTGAACCGAGAAACTCTGAATTAAGAGTCCGCGACACTAACCACGGAACCATAACCCGACACAGATTGCTTAGAAGCGTACATTTTCTGAGAATCATGATCATAAAGGAGTACATATATGGAAAACTCATCCAATCATGAATTGAGATTTATCGAGGATGAAACCGTTCATTCGTCAGGGAGGTGATATCCATGAATACCATATTTATTGATATCCACATTTCTTTTAAAATAATTATAAAATTATTTATGATTTATAACTAACTAACTATCACTCTGCAGGGGTAGGCAGAGAGAAAAGAACGCCACACCACTCTGTCTTTGCAAACATTCTTTGCCTCTTCCACGTTCATGCATCTCCTCATACATACCCGCCGATTATTTCGACTCCTTACCTGACCGCTTTCAAGCATTTGGCATACCTGATTGTGCCAAATTTTTCTCGGTCTTCCTCTGCACCTTTTTCCAACTAAATTCATTAGATTCAAGATCACTTAAATAGATATAAAATAGAATGTAAACAATCTGGTAAGTAGAGATTTAAGACACTCACTCGTGGAACATAATGTTGGAGGTGTCCCGTATGTGAAATGTGTTGGATTTGATAATATTGTTGTAGTCGGCAACCCTCTCCTCGACTTGGTGGTCGTGCGGAGACAGATGAGAGTTCACAACACATATGGAGCATCCGTAGATGCTGAGGCGAATACTGACCGCCCCCTTGTTTCCCTGGAGGAAAAGGTATTGAATCGTAACATATAATAATAATATGTATTGGACATTTATATTAGAATATAAAATAAAATGCACTTTAAAAGGGCTCCGCTTATGTACAAATTTCAATCAATGATATTGACTATTAACACATTGTTATCTAACTCTTATTAGTTTACTAATTAGGGTCATATACTAATCACCTAATCACAACTAACTGCAAACCCAATTCCTATCTGTACAATGTTTTTTGGCGTCTCTTGCGCCACTAAAGTAAGCAAATAGAACGCTTATAAGCGTCTCCCGCTTTCTACTGAGTGTGTAAAAGACGCTTTTAAGCGTTTCTCGCAAACAATGTGTTAAGTTTATATTTTAAAAAATGCCAGTCAGAACTTATATACAATTGGTTGGCAATCACGGAAAAAATGGTAAGTATTACACTGTATAAAGCTATCGAGACTGACACATTCCACTATAATAGATGATTATTACAGTGTATAAAGTGATCAAGACTTCCAAATGACATTGAATTATTATTACAGTGTATTACAGTATTACAATTACTAATTAATTATTAATTAGTATTACAGTGTATAAAGTAATCAAGACTTACACATTCCCAACTCAATATTTTTTTTATCTATGTTGAGATATTTGTAATGAACTTCTTTATCCATGGTGTAAAAGATATCAAATAGTGAGATAGAGGAAAGGTAATTGAGATGGTATGGGCACATAGGACACAGAAAACCTGATCATATTATGAACCAGGCAATTGCCATGGATCTTCCTCGAAGACCAAAGAATTCATAGTTGCTGCTGAAAGAAAATATGATAAGAAGGCATGGCCTAGATGATGTGGCCCAAGACAGAAGGATCTACAACATAAGGGCAAAGAGAGCTGACACCAATAACTGATTACAACGATGATAAGTTAGTATGAGGCCAGGAAATAGAAGATCCATGTTGAGATATTAGGTCTTCTGTCACTCACCCACATTCCACCGAGCCCGGTTCTCGTATACTGAGTCTCTATATCCCGGAGGTGCACCAGGTGTTTCCGCAAGCAGAGCACAAGAAGCAGCAACCCCTGCAGTCGGATACTCTTCACTCGGACATACGAGTGCTTGACGAGGAGCTTGTTAATGGCGGCCGTCCAGGGGTCAGAGAAAATGGCGTCCATCACAAAATTCTGCGGCTGCGATTTTACTTCTTGAAAACTGGAAATTAAATTTTAAACAGTCATTACTCAATCCCTGGTTTATCCTCACACGCTGGTATTTAGGACATTGCATTAGATTATATGAATGAGAGATGATCAGACTCAATAAGATGATCAGGTGTCACTTCAAAGTGATCTTACATTGTTAAAACATTATTGACATAAACTCGGATGGGAATTGAACCCGGGTCCTATTGCAAAGTATCCAGAAGTGCAACCTCTACATTATAGATTTACAGACAAAAAATGGTATCGCGATTGTACAGTTAAATTGCATCTGATGCGGAATGCATCGAAACACGTGTCACATTTGATTTTAAGAAAAAGGGTATTCACTAAGTGAAATTTAAATTTATTCAATATTACCCTGGACTGGTTGGTACCTGAACCGGAGGGCTGATGACCTTTCTTTCATGCGTTAACGATCAAGATAACACTGCATTTATATGATGCAGTGCCCTATGCACCATTGGGGTGTGGATAAGGGTTTGAAGATGACAAAGAAATTTAAATTGAATTTATATTACCACAAAGTGACTACCAAATCAATTAATGAAACACTCATTCAATCAGAAAACTGAACATTGCTTTTGAAACTTAATACAAGTTAAAAATATAAATTCATTTATACTTTAGGTGCGCTTACAAAAAAAGTTTGAGAAACACTGATGAACTAAGGTAATTTTATAACAAAGAAAATAACAATCAATTATTTGCAGCAAATACTACACAAGGGTATTGGTAATATGAGATAAGAGTCCGTGGAAACAAAACCAACCGTTATACTAATTTAATCATTGACAGAACATAAAAGGTATGTCAACAATGGTTGCAATAATTAAAGAAAACACTTCGTTTTTTACCACTTGAGTTTAATTATAGACTACATGTTTCAGAAGCTAAACTTCCATCATTCAGGTCTGTATAATAACTAAAATATAAAATATAAAATTGTTCTATAAATAAGGATAGGGGGAAAGTAAGGGGAAGGGGTTAGTCAAGGAACGGAGTTTGAAAACAAAGGAAAAATTGAAAGCAATGGCGAAGAATTTTACCCTAAATTTTCTTGATTTATCGATTAAAGTTATAAATAATAAATTAGATTTTAATATATATCGTAAACCAACACACACTGACACAGTCATTCCAGCTGATTCCATTCATCCCATTTCACATAAAATGGCCAGTTTCCATTCATTATTAAATAGACTAATTAATATCCCCCTCAGTAACTCAAATTATAATCGTGAATTAAACACAATTAAACTAATAGCAAAAAACAACGGGTATAATAGCGCGCTAATAGATAAAATGTTAAAAAATAAAATTAAAAATAATTTTACCAAAAAATACATATATTCAGCACCTAATAATGATTCAATAAAAAATAAATCTTGGCGAAAAATTTTATATACGGGTTCAATAACTAAAAATATTTCGAAAATCTTACCCTCCCATATCCAACCTGCATATTATACAAATAATAATTTACATAAAATCCTCGATAACTCAAAATCTAAAATTGATTTATTACAAAAAAGTGGTGTTTATGAAATTTCGTGTGGAGATTGTGATAGAAAATATATTGGCCAAACTGCGAGAAATTTAAAGATTAGAATTAAAGAACATCAAAGCGGTCTTGTTAGTAATTATTTTTCGGAATTTGCAAATCATATAATAGATACTAATCACTCATTTCACTCCCATAAATTAAAATTATTACACCTTGTTCCATATAAAGGCCAAATTATGAATTATCTTGAAAATTTAGAAATACAAAAAAACCTGAATTCTAATAATAATTTATTAAATAATATATTGTTTCAAAATTCTTCGCCATTGCTTTCAATTTTTCCTTTGTTTTCAAACTCCGTTCCTTGACTAACCCCTTCCCCTTACTTTCCCCCTATCCTTATTTATAGAACAATTTTATATTTTATATTTTAGTTATTATACAGACCTGAATGATGGAAGTTTAGCTTTTGAAACATGTAGTATATAATTAAACTCAAGTGGTAAAAAACGAAGTGTTTTCTTTAATTATTGTAACATGTCTTACCACAAAGTTAATGCCGAAACAATAAATAAAATAACAATGGTTGCAATACCATATTCAATATAATTTGTATCAGATCGATACAAAAAAGTCTTTGTATCCGCAGTGATAGAATAATAGTATCTCACTTATATGTCACATTTATGGCTTGAAATATTTGCAAAATACTTTGATAAACTTTTTTTATTTTTTAGTCATCATAATATTTCTGATCAAAATTCTCCGGCCTTATCGGTGCGATTTATTCAATGCAAGATCCATTGTTTCTGTATTAGAGTACAGTTTCACTTATGCAGATCTTCTAAATGATCGCATCTTACCCACCTCTAATCCAAACAACACATTGTGTTATTATTTTTAAAAAAAAGTTCAAAATATATATTTTTAGGTAAGTTATCTCTAGTCATGTCACACTGTCAATACATGCATTTTACTAAACAAGTAGGTATACATAAGTGCAGTTTTAAATTTCTAATTGTTTAAATGGTGAAATAGGATAAATGGTGAAAAAAAATACCATATAAACAAAATCGATTATAAAGTATTTTTTTTCACCATTTATCCCGGAAATTAGGGAGTATACCGTTTCGCAAGGGTAACCTTTTATAAAACAAGCTTGTTTGTTTTTTTAACTAACTGATTTAATCCCATGGTGCATAGGGCACTGTATCGTAGCGACACAGAGTAATCTTGATCTTTAATTGCATGAAGGCAAGGTGATCAACCCTGGGCTTCTTGTACTAGTCCAGGGTGATTGAATAAATATGAGAGTGAAAATCACCCATATTTATTTTGACTCTCCTGGGAAACGAACCCGGGACCCTCAGCACGGTAGCCAAACGTGCTGACCACTACACTACGGAGGTGATAACTGATTTTGATCTATCAAAATATGTTATTGATTCAATCAACTGTGAAGTTTCACATCCCACGTATTCAATTATGTCTAAAATACTGTGACCTCTTTGAAGACACCTTTGGACTCTCAACAGATGTACAAAATAGTAATAAAAAATATATTTAATAGTCATGTATATACTTTAAGACGTGAGTTCTATAAAAAACATGTCGCGGTTTCATTGCTTAAGTTATTATAACAAATTGAGTATTTAAATAGCATTCCACATGGCAGAATATTAACCCTTAACACTCGAATGCCGCCATAAAAGCGGCATGCATAGTTTTACCGTATTACTCAAGTGCCGCTGCTATGGCGCTAAGAAAAATGTCCTAATACTCAATATTTTTAAATGTATGGTTATTTTATTTTCAATATAATTAAACCAGAATCATATAAGTACAATTAAGTACTAACAAGTCTCGGAATTCGATTGAGTTGGCGGTGTGCACATACCAAATCGTTTTCGAGTGCAAAGGGTTTAATTATGACAAGAAATAATTTTTACAAAGGCAACCGGAGTATGAGATTTGAAAAAATAAAATAAATTGACATCTCAACAAAGATGAAGAAAAATTTGGAATTCTGAGTATTTACAAGGTTTACGACCTGTCAAAGGCTGGTTTAAGTGATCATTTTATACACGTGGAACATTCATTATTCTATCCACGATTGAAAGCCAAACTAGAAAAATTTGGAACTAGTATAAAGTGCTTATAATTGACTTGTTCCTTCACGTGTGAGCTCTCGGCAGCATCTATAGTTAAATTGAGTATAGGGTCAAATAAAAGCTTACTGAACTCAACTATAGATGCTGCCGAGAACTCACATAAGAAAGAATATGTCAATTATAGGCTATATATACAAGTTCTGAAAATTTTAGTAAAATGATTGTCCATCGTGGTTAGAATAGTCAACTTGACATGTGTATAAAGCGATCACTTAAAACAGCCTACGACAGGTCGTAAGCCCTGTAAATACCCAGACTTTTTTCTTCTTCATCCGTGTTGAGATATTAATATAAATAACTCCTATGTGGGAAAAACCCAGATTTGTAAACAATTCTCATCTACATATCTGTTTCATCACAAATGTTGGATCGAACTCACCCAAGAATGTAGAAATCTGGCAAAGGACGGTGTTTGTTCTCAACCGACGGAAAGTCGAGGAGAGCATTCAGATCCTGGCTCGGAGAATTCGTGGCGACATTCCACGTCGAAAGGTATACTCTGGAATCATTCAACAAATTGCACAACAAAGAAAAAAAAAATCTATTTCGGAAAACCACTGCTCTCATATTTAAATACTCTTTGCATTGCTCATCACAATGATACAAATTCTAGTTTTACTTGGTAAATGCCACTATTTCTTAAAATTCATTATAACCTCATATATATCAAAAATTGACCATTTTCAGTTGTGCATGTTTTCAGAATGCCCGGAAAATGTACTCTATCCCAGCAAAAGTGGGATATTTTTAACTTAATATTTACCCGCTACAGGGCGGAAAGTGTTGTTTTTGCATTTTGAAGAAAAGGTATTATTTAATTATTTTTTTAAATATACTAAATATTTTTCAAATGGAGAAAAAACATTCAGGTTTTACCTAAAAAGATGTGTTGCACAGTAAAAAGTTCAATAAGTGGCTTGATATTTATTTTAATACATTTTATTATATTTTTAAACTTTAAAAAAGATCTGAAAAACCAAGTTTTTTGAGATATGACGTTGTTGAAAGGAGTGAGCAACATGATTCAATGCATTCTGCATCATTTTTAAACACAATACGGTGTTTGAAAATGATGCGGAATGCACTGAAACACATGTCAAAATAGATTTTAAGAAAAAGCGGTATTTATCAAGTAAAACTTAGGTTAATGGATTAATATTACCACAAAGTGACTGCTGAATCAATTAATGAGATATAAATTGTGATGTAGATAGTCCTTAATATTGCAAATTCTGTTGTATTTCGAATTGAAAACGTATTCATACTAAAATAAAAAATAATAGAAATACAGTTGAACCAATTTTTATTTACTAAAGTTCTCAAAATAATATTTTTGTTGAATGTAGTAGAACTTGTAAAGAAAACATGAAGTTATTTTTTTAATTGTTTGAAATACAACGACATTACTTGATAAATTTACATGTGAGCCAATGCTTTTGAAAGTATAGATTTATTTAATATATTGTTATTCACCTTGAAGTCTGTACTTTCTCAGCATTTCTTCTCCACGTTATAATGGATAAATTTAAATGTTGTGTTTCACTCTCTCTCGCTGCTCGCTGATAGTGTGTGAAAGAGACGTGTATTTACTAGTGCTTGCTATTTGTAATTTTATTATTATTTTATGCTTAAGACTTTTTGTTTCTCTATTAGTGTATTCATTAGTGTATTTTTATATTAGATACTGTATATATGTATTATGTTAAAGGCATTAGTTGTTCAATAAATAAATAAATAAATTGTTTCGGCCTAAGAACTTGGAGTTTACAAACAGTTGTGCATTGACAATGTTATGCCCAAATTTCAGTTTTTTATAATATAATGAACCTTATAAATTTATTCAAGGATGAATTATTAAGTATGAAATTATGTTATAAAATTTATCAACCAGTTAGAAATTATATTACGAAGCGAAAATTACCAATAAAATATTCAAACTTACCTTAAGTTATCCATTGTTTCAAAATAATTGTGTTTCTAGTAATGTAATTTAAATTTCCGACTTATTTAAGTACATTTTTCCAATAATGCTGCCATGACGTTGATAGTTACTGAATGTAGTATGTTATTTGCTAGAAAAAAATAACTCTTTATTGAACATGAAATGAAAGAACATAAAAGAGTTATACTTAAGATAAGAATTGATTATAACAACATTATCAGGTAGTTAGCGGCTATTTCATTTAGGCACAGTAGATAACAGTTTCAGATTAGAATTACATGCCATACATAAAGAAAATTAATTTTATTATTGAAAAGTTAACTCTCTTATACTTTGATAATAACCATAATAAAAATAGAGAGCTAAAAGGGATTTAAAAATATATAAAAATTGGGGTGTAGCTAACCATAAAAAATAAAAAAGAATCCAAAATTGTGCATAGAATGAGGGGATTTAGGAGAAAGGGGTGGGGGCACAATTCATATGTTAACCGTCCTACCCATACAATGATTTATTCATTCATTTAAACCCTTATCCGCACTCCTATGGTGCATAGGGCACTGCATCATATAAACAGTGTTATCTTGATAGTTAACACATGAAAGAAAGATGAACAGCCCTCCGCTTCAGGAACCAGTCCAGGGTAATATTGAATAAATATTAGAGTGGAAAAACCACTTATATTTATTTGACCCCCTCGTGGGAATCGAACCCGGGACTTCCAGAACGGTAGCCAAGCGTGCTAGCCATTACACAAGGAGGTGGACTTTTGGTGGAAACTTTTGGTAGTAATTTGAGTGTTACTTGCAAAATACCACTTTTTTAAATCTATTGTGACACATGTTTCCATGCATTTCACATAGTTTTCAAACACCGTATACGAAATAATTAAAAAAATAATGATAGTAATCAAAAAAAAGTAATCATTTTAAGAAATAGTGGTATTTACCAACTAAAACTTAGTTAAAAATGGATAGATATTACTGCAAAGTGAAGTAAGAAAAAAATTATATAACTTATATGTATAATCGTATAAGATTCAAGGTTGTTACTTTACAACAGCCGTAGAGATAAAAATATACTAACACAGTTCTTACAATGACAAGGTATAGAATATAAATGAGCTAGTTATACCTTACATCAATGTAAACTCGATACCATACACACGTCCAAAGAATAAAGTTGTATGTACAAAATTACTATTTTATATTTTTCACTAAAGATTTGTACAGGCGGACCTCATCTTTCGCACAATTCGCTATTTCGCACATTAAAAAAATGTTTTTTTTTTTGCAAAAATGCCAAAATTTCCATGCAGTTGTTTCCCTTTCACACTTTGAAATGCATATGAATCAGGTCCATACTGTGAAAAATGTTAATGAGATGACCGTATTATGGAAGAATGTGGTCACAATGGAGAACACATATTGCTCACTCCTTTCAAGAACGTCATAAATCAAAAAACTTGATTTTTCAGGAGAACATTTTTAAATTTATGTATTAATTTTAAATCAAACACAGATTTTTTGAGTCACAATTGTCACAATATAATTTTTTATGTGTTTTTGTTAATAAAATACAACTTAGTAGACTCAAAAAATCTGTGTTTGATTTAAAATTAATACATAAATTAAAATGGAGTTCTACAAATTAAACGCCAAGTCAATAAATAACATTTTTAAAGTTTAAAAATATAATACAATGTATTAAAACTAAATATCAAGCCACTTTCTGAACTTTTTACTGTGTAACAGATCTTTTTAAGTAAAACCTGAAGGTTTTTTCTGCATTTGAAAAATATTTAGTATATTTAAAAAAATAATTAAACAATACCTTTTCTTCAAAATGCAAAAATGACACTTTCTGCCCTGTAGCGGGTAAATATTAAGTTAAAAATATGCCGCTTTTGCTGGGATGTAGTACATTTTCTGGGCATTCCGAATACATGCACAACTCAAAATTGGCGATTTTTGATTTATGTCGTTTTTGAAAGGAGTGAGCGATATGTCAAGTGCGTAGGGCGATCCATAATAGTACTTTATGTTACAGGACTCTCTATGAAGACTAGAAAAAAGTAGTAAAATACAACTATTGACAAGTTTATTAAGAAAATCTATTTTATATTCAATATGTACATAGTTAGAAATTTTTGATAAATACAAATTTTTTAGTACAATTTTTGGTGTTTTTTTTAATTTTTTTTACATCCCTCTTCTTTCGAATATTAGTCTTTCACACACATTTTCAGGAACCAATCATGTGCAAAAGTTGAGGTCTGCCTGTACATTTCAGCGGTGTCTGAGTGGCACAAGCTAGTATGAGTACGGGTATGCAATCCTAAGTACCCTAGCAATTCTCGCTTTCTAACTGCATCCCTGTTCTATTTCTCTTCCCATATAAAAGTTTGTTTTTCATTGGTTTTATAAATATTTCAATGTTTAAATAAAAAACAAATACAATTAATATATTTATTTGTACATAAAAACCCTTCACTCTTCCCTCTGAAATTAACACACTTCGGATGGGAAAGGTATTTCTACCCGTTTGGTGGATTGATGCTCAAGGACGGGAAGGGTATTTTACCTTCTGCGCCAGCCTCATTTCAAAGGCAGAAAAAAAGGAATTATCCAATGTGTTTATATAAATATTATGCACCAATCTCTTTGTTAAGGTCTTAACTGTATGTACATAATCATCAAATCCCACTGCCAGTGGTTCGCAGGTGCAAAAAATACCCATCCGAAATGTGTTAACACATTGTTTACAGCATGCACATATTTGTGCATTTCAGAAAACTGAAGTGGTGGCAGTGTGCACATTTTTGTGCATTTCAGTATGCCGCCAACTTCATATACAAAAATCACATTTTAAAAGTCTAATTTAAACTGGATTGATCACTTTACCTTCATAAAATCATTAACTCGCGTCAATTTTATGCAGTGCCCTGAGCACCATTTGAGGCATATAAAGTCATGACATGCTGATTTTGGAGAAAAAACAGTACTTTTGTGCAAATATCTTTTCGTACTGCATATGAAATAATGTCTCGAAATAATAATTATTACTGTGTATTAAATTGTGTGTGCTCCAAAAAAATTGCAATTCCAAGTAATTATGTTCAATAATTTAGTTTAAGTTTTTTACTTTTTGCAGATCCGACTTTATTCATTGCATGTGTTGATATAAGGACAAAGCACAGCTCAATTATTAATCGGAAAATGTTACATTTATTTTAGTACACTTACAAAAATATCATAAACTAAAGTCATAAAGGTGTTTGGGGTGACATCTAAATTAATTTATCACATTTAGATTAATACTTGAAAAGAATGCGGAATTACAGTTCTGAAAAAATGTGTAATTCACGAATGACTTCATAGCTGTATTTAGCTATTAGTCTTTTCTACATCACAATTACACCTAGATTCCTATAAGAGGTGATCACCTTGACGATTATTTGATAAACATAATATTTCTTCTTACCTTTTATGTTTAAATATATATCAAAAGATGAATGATTTCACTACTCGGTTTAATAAATAAGAGTCGGAGCGTGATTAAGGTTCGTGCTCTACTTGTTTTATGTATTCACTTAGTATTTTTTAAACTTATAACATATAAATACGGAATACCGTACGAAACCACATACCACCGGACTGTCAAATTGGGAAACTGGAGAAAACGAACTATTCGCATTTGTAGCGGTCACGAAATTGGTCGATTTTAAATGACGTCAATCGTATTCATTTACGATTCAAAACAAAACGTGACAGTCGAGTATACTACAGTGACAGCTATATTTCAATCAAATCACAAAATGCTGTTGAATCATGTCATGGGTAATTGCTGTATGCCGTTCCATATAGCTCAATTTAGAAATGAGCTATGTAGTTCCCGCTTTTAATTGGGGAAAAAAATATATAGCTTTTTGGCAACATCGACATTTTATTATTTTTTATTTTTGTATTATTATTTATTTGTGTGAATTTTGTGCTGTTGTTGGTTAACCTGATTATATTTTTGAGGTAACTATCATTTTTGTAACTTGCAGCACCAAACTTCAAGAAAACCGAATGAATTTATATAATAGCATCGTTGAAAACAGTTAATAATCGAACTAACAAATAATGAATGAATAAATATTTTTTCTCGATTTAGCCTGAGGTACGACAACTTTATCACTGAAATAATCAAGTTGAAAATAAAACGGAAAAAAAGAACAAAGAGTTGTAGAGAATTATAGCGGTTAAAAGTGAAAACAGGCGCCATGGAACTAGCTGGTCAGATAAGTCCTACACTCACACGCACACACACACACACACACACACACACACACAGACGAGAAAACGATTCATTTTCATGACAGGAAATGAGACTTCCTAGAGACTTTTTGCCGTCATCGGCAGGATTTGTGATTAAAAAACTGAGATCCAGTTTTAAAAAAAAATCCTTGGCACATTTTTTTACTCGATTATCTTAAATCTTAAATTACTCGAGATATGCTTTCGAAACATCAAAACGCTCGATTATTAAAATAGTCGATTATTTCGATAGTTTTCATTCGATTCATCCCCAATTACTGTAAACATTTATTTTGACAGATCGCATTCGAACTTGATTTTTGAGTTACTTTTGTGTTTCTTTAAGTAAACTTTGTTTGTATAACGATTCTCTGAATTTTAAAAGGTAAATCTTTATATTATGTTTAAAAATAGTTAAATTTTGTTCTAATTATTATTATGAACTTTTATTTTGCCCTTCGTGTATTGAGAAAAACTTGAGTTTTGGAAATAACATACTGTACAAATCTCATTTTTGTCATACTTATTTTCGTAAATTGCCTCGTTTAAAAATAATAATATGCCTTACCATGTTTGATTGGCTCAACGCTTCCTTATCCATACGATGTTATCTACTTTTGTTTACAATTTTCTAACCTAACCTTGCATCTCGTTAGGTTAAGTCGTTATATTTGCAGCATTTATTTCTAAACGAAAATAAATAATTTTTATTTATTTTTAAAATAACTTCAAAATGTTTTTTAAACCTGTAATTGTAAGATAATATTTATTTAGCTCACTCTGTGTGTCCAAATCCTTGTTACAAAGTTTGCTCTACTAAAAAGTAAGCAAATATAATGCTTTTAAGCGTCTCCGCTCTCTATCAACAGTTTGTAAAAGACGCTTTTAAGCGTTTCCCGCAACAATGTGTTAACACATTGACTGCCATGGCAATTTTCAGAATTCTGGTCTAAAAAGCCAATTTCACGGTATATTGTATTATTAAAAATTCTAATTATAGTACAAATTATATTTTCTGTTCATTTATTAATAAATTTTCTGTTTGTGTAAGCCAGCATTGAGTTTTTGGTCTCTTCCTAGAAGGCATCTATCCTTACTAGCACTGATATACTAGGAATTTTATTATAGCTGCACGAATATGGCAAGTAAACACAGTACGAGATAACTCCTAGTCGACGTCCTACGAAGAAAGAATGCAATCTATGAGTTATCTCGTAGTTGGCAGTCAACGTGTTAAGTGTATGAAGTATTGATGTAATTTCAGAAGAACAATGGGAGGATGCAAGTGTACGTATCAAGGATGTAAGAGGTCCAGTGATTCGGTTACTCACTTCTTCCACTACCCCGTAAAGGACGAAGAGCGGTGCCTGGTGTGGATGCAGCACGCTCAGCGGCTCGAGTTAAAAAGTATCACTAAAAGTCAACTCGCAAATAAAGTGATCTGCCAATATCACTTTGAAGATAAAATGTTCATGAGCTATAAGGTTTGTTGTATGGATTTTTATATAAAAGATTACGTATTTTCACTTTTCGGTTTTGTTGTGTCGAAGAGACGAGTACATCTCGAAACCGGCAGACAAAAATCTTGGTGAGATGTTATTTACCAACATTAGTAACATTTTTGTAAATCAAGAGAGTCAGTTGACTGTTACTGTTAATGTTTAATCGCTGGAATGTAAATCTTCTTTTCTTTAAACTGTAACTGTATTTTCCAACTCGCTTTGATTTCAAGTTATACTAACTTCAAACACAGTCAGGATGTTAAGATTATGCGTGAATAATTATGTGTCTTTACCGAAGCTATTTTATTTCATTTTCAGCATGATCGGTTAGTACCGAAAGCAGTTCCCATTAATTATATGAAGGACAGGCTGTCTGAAGTTACTATGAAGGCTGAAATTGGTACAAAATCTGAAGCTTTAGCGCCGGTCCCTGAGCAGACCGACATGCGACCTCCTGTGAAGGAAGATTCCGTAATGGCGATTAATATTTCTCCCATACTAGGATTATCTTTCATCGCCCCTCACGAACGTAGATCCAAGAACACAGCTTCCTATGTTGAATTGTTGACAAGAAAAACGAGGGGTAGATCGGTCATTGTTTCCGATCAAACAAATCAAGATCACAATAAATCCATAGAGAGTGAGATGCAGGTGCTACCGAATAGATTGCCAGAACGAGTTGTGCAAGTACTTGATCCTTTCGTGTTAAATTCTCTTTCAAATAAAAGTGAAAGTGTCGCCACTCCTGTGCAAATTGAGTCTTTCCCGATATCAGCATGCGAACAAACTACACCTAAAACTTCGGGAACTCCCGAAATTAATTATCTTTTTGAAACTCCGAAAAAGATTAGACCCTCTGTTTCCAAAATACTTGACAATAACAGCAATAGTAAACGACGCGGCGAACCCATAGCAATTTACGAAGTAGTCGATTCTACGGCTGTGATAACATCACCGTCAAATGCAAGCGGAATAAAGATTATCTCCGATGAGACTTCCGCAATACAAGATCCACATATAGCTTCGATACTTCATATGAACGACTTGAAAGAACAAGGATCGCAGGACTCGTTAAATACTAAAGTTAATATTATAAACAAACAGTTATTGATTTATAGTCAACAGAATGATATTTTTGAAAAGAGAAAACATAAAAATTCACTGAATAAAGTAACTACCCCAGAAAAAAAATCAACGAATACTTCAAAATCTCTCGCAATTAGTACTCAACAACACCAGGAACATAGTGATCGTGCTTCGACTCCTAAAATATTGATTTCAAGTGACCCACAAAACAATCAATCTACCGCCAAGGATGTGCCGTTCAACGAGTGTATAAAGTTGATCCACAAAAACTCTAAAGAAATCGCGGAGCTTAAAAGAATGCTTCTGGCTCAGAAAACGGATAAACGAAGTATTTCAAAATCTAGACACGCGGGCAAGTCGAAAAGGTTATCTAAATCGTATTTGTTTGCTCAAATTGTCCCCTTTCTTAGTCCAGAACTGGCCAAAAAGGTCCATAAAGAAATGTTTCCAACACTGACAAACTGGAAATAGCGATAATATAGTTGTATTAGTTTCGTACAAATATTTTGACATTTTAATAATAATTTTGCTTATCTTTTGAATTGATTTTTGTCTATCCATGATATTTTAATTATCAACTTTATTTATTAATTTATTTGTAAGTTTTGGTTTGTCTTTCATTTTATTATGATTTCATAGTACATGCATTCATTTATATACGCAGGAGAACCTCGATTTTCAAAATTGATCAATTGAATTTGCTGATTTGCACAAACTGAATTGTGTCTACCGTTGTTGTGTTATAACGCATAACATTATGGTCGTTGCTTTTTGCTCAATGATATCCCGGAAAATATGAGTGATGCGCAAGATTCACAGTGTTTGTAACTTCTTATTTACTCATAACCCTTATCCGCACCCAACGGTGCGTAGGGCACTGCATCGAATTGACACAGTGTTACCTTGATCATTACTTGCATGAAGGCAAGGTGATCACTCTTGCGCTTCAGAAACCAGTCCAGGGTAATATTAAATAAATATTACAGTGTAAAATCACCAATATTTATTTTCACCCCCCCTGGGAATCGAACCCGGGACCTCCAGCACGGCAGCTTAACACGCTGACCATTACACCACGGAGGCGGACGAAAAAATTTGTAACTTCAAAGCTTCAAATAGCTGGCCTCAAGCAGTAATAAATTTTTATAAATATTTTTTTTAAAGCCTTTTGTAAATCTAGATAATTCAAATATATAAATACTGAATGTACTTGTCTTTCCTTGTCAATTTTGATTTTTCCAATCATTTTTTCAAAAGTACTTTCACACCTAATTTTTCTGTATAATTGAGTTTCCACTGTATTAAAATCATATGCAAAAAATCTAAGATAGGCATACCCTGTGTGTAGATATACAATACACACTATAGTAACAATCTAATGGGGATATGAAGCTAATTGTTGTAATAACTTAAACATGTAAAACTAGAAAAAATCAAAGTTTTATTTTTATTTTTATGTACTATAAAAATAAATGTTTCATTGTAATCAAAATATGAATCACCAATTTATATCAATTTGATTGCCTTAAGAAATTTTATTAATAAACAATTATCTCATCACTTTGCCCACTCACAATATACATAAAGAAATTGCTGTCATTCATTCGATGTTATCCAATACAAAACAAATTTCTTTGAAAAATCTTCTTTTATTCAAAGATATGTCATTTTTCATCATTAACTCATTTTCCAATATCATATTCCATACCCTCCTTAATCACTCTGAAATGTCAAATATAATTTTACATATAGATTTTCAAAACATCTGTTAACTATTAAAATAGTAAAATCTCTACCATTCAGCTGGACTTTGCTTGTCCACAAGCAAAACAAAGTCATATCTACTATTTTACTTTATTTAAAAAAATTGTCTTTGCTGAGTGACGTAAAAACACACACATTAATCATTACATTTGTCCTAACATTTAAGTGAAATAAAAAAATGTTGATCAAGATATATCGCTCACTCCTTGCAAGAACGTCATAAATCAAAAATCGTCAATTTTCAAATGTGCATGTTTTCGGAATGCCCAGAAAATGTACTATATCCCAGCAAAAGAGACATATTTTAAACTTAATATTAACCCGCTACAGGGCAGAAAGTGTTGTTTTTGCATTTTGAAGAAAAGGTATTGTTTAATTATTTTTTTAAATATCGCTCACTCCTTTCAAGAACGTCATAAATCAAAAAACTTGATTTTTCAGGAGAACGTTTTAAGAGTTTAAAAATATAATACAATGTATTAAAAATAAATATCAAGCTACTTATCGAACTTTTTACTATGCAAAAGATCTTTTTAGGTAGAACTTGAAGGTTTTTTCTCCATTTGAAAAATATTTAGTTGTTTTAAAAAAATAATGAAACCATACCTTTTCTTCAAAATGCAAAAACAACATTTTCTGCAATGCAACGGGTATATATTAATTTGAAAATATGCCTCTTTTGCTGGGATATAGTACATTTTTTGGGCATTCTGAAATCATGCTCAACTGAAAATTGACGATTTTTTATTTATGACGTTCTTGAAAGGAGTGAGCGATATGTATACTAAATATTTTTCAAATGGAGGAAGAACCTTCAGGTTTTACCTAAAAAGATCCATTGCAAAGTAAAAAGTCCTATAAGTGGCTTGATATTTATTTTAATACATTGTATTATATTTATAAACTTTAAAAACATTCTCCTGAAAAATCTAATTTTTTGATTTATGATTTCTTGAAAGGAGTGAGCGATACATGTTTTTTTTTTACATTTAATTTCAAATTTTTGTATTGATTGACCTTTCCTCTGGATATCTGTACCAACCTTTTATTTAAACATTTTTCTATGTACACTAAACAATTAAAAGAAGAAAAAAACAAATTTAGTTTTTTATTATTATTTTTATTATACTTTATGCCTACATTGTGTAATATGTTTTATAATAATTGTAATATGTAGTTGATTATATTATATATACGAAAGTTGACATGTATTTATGTAATATGTATATAGAAGAGAATACAGTTACAATTATGTATATTCAGATGATTTCATAATTAAAACATATATTTATACTTATTATGTATTTGTACATATTGTTAGTTATTTAAACCACCTAGGATTATATTACTTATTATTTTTTTTAAATCACTATTTATCTTATTATAACTTTAAAAATTATAATATCAACTGGTTGTGAAGCAAACGACTTCTTCGTTTAAACTTATTTTTTCTTAAATATTTTTTTTTTTCAAATTCATATTTATGGCGGTTACTAGAGCTTGGGCTGGAATCTCAAATGAGCACTTTTTTGTGTAAATTGGCTGGTATAGATGAAAGGATCAGAGATCTACTGGCGCCGTGGCATAGTTGGGTACATGCTCGACTGCGAAACTGGCTTTACATGTTCGATTCCCACCAATTGCAAAATAAATCAAAGAAATTTATTTTCAATGGGTCTGGGTGTTAGTGATGTATTTTTCACATTAACCTTCCCCATCCTTACTATCCTACCTGCAGACAAGCCCCTTAAAGTAGAGGCTGTGCGGGTTATGCCTTTATTATTTTTTTAAATAGTCGATACGTAAGAATATTTAAAATTACTTGCTTTTGGGCAAATATTTCATTTGGGTATTTACATAGTACAGAATGGTAAATCATTACTATTTGCTTTTTTGGTTTCTCAACAATCTAATCAGGTTACAGTGAGATATATAGCGATTTTTAAATAATGTTATAAAATGGAAAATTACATCATCATTCAATTTATTTATACTGCAACCAAAAATCTTGGATTAGATTCAGGTTATTTAATGACAATTCTTGATTTAATTCAATTTTAAATACACTGATTTGTATTATCATTGCAAATACATATAAATAAAAATTGTAATACACTTATTACACGGTATTTTTATTATATTTTGAACTATTGTAAGTTTGAGGATATCCATCATAGGGTGAAAATGTTCATAATTTAGTTAAAATAAATATCATGAAAATTTGACTTGTATTTTTTAATTTCCCATTTACTCAGTTAATAGATTTTTGGTGTCTGTGTGTCCAAATCCTTGTTCACAAATATGAATCTCTCCACGTTTTGACATCTCAACATTTATGAAGAAAAAATTGGAAGTCTTGGTATTTACAGACCTTACGACCCATCATAGGATGGTTTAAGTGATCCCTATTAATACCCAGACTTCCATATTCTTCTCCATCTATTTTGGATGTAAAGAAAAACTTTTTTACATCAACACATTAACATAAGACATTGGAACACATGTTACAATAAATTTTAATAAAAGATATGTATTACCATAAAGTGACAGCTGAATCAGACAATATAATTTTATTTATATTTCTACAAATAATTTAAATAGAAATATAAAGGTACCATTGTTAAAGAATATGTTCAGTTCTAATAACAAAGGTTTAGTTGACACAAATGAATATGAGTCGCTTATTAAAATAGTTTAATAAATAAATTATACAGTATTTCCTTTTGCGAAGAAACTGATTCAAATTTGCAAATCTTAAAAAAAAATGTACCTACACTTCTGGTTTGATGTGAAAGTTTTTTTACAACATGACGGTTAGAAGTCATAGCAAATATTTATGGATGTATATTTAAGTTTTTATTTTACATGAAATATAAAAATAATTTAAATTTTTAAATTGACAATATTCCAATTTATTAATTTTTTTCCTAAAGTTGCACACTTATATTTGTAATAATACAAGCGAAGTTTAAAAAAAAAATTATTATCGTAGAATGTGCCAGAATGGTATTTTTATATTAGAATTGGAATGGCCAGAAACAATTAATGTGACGGAGTTCCGGCACTTATTTTTCTTACAAAAAATATTAAATGCTTTAGTTAGAATCTGTATACATTAAGTGGAGACTGACCAGAGCATTTCTTCGTAACATAACGTCGTAACATCGCTCGCGGCGAGCATCACCGAGCATCCAAAACTATGGATGTAGTGCTCGGCTCAGTGTACTGACTGCCTGAATGCTCGCATCGTAACGTGTTACTTTACAAATAAATGCTCCGGTCAGTCTCCGCCTTTAGCAGTATATAACTTACACAAGATTATACAAGTATGGGTATGTAACTTCGAGTTTTCTAGCTCGATTGTTGCTATTCTCCTTTTCCGCCTGTTATTCCCTTTCTCATTTACCGGAAATGTTTTTTATCCTGTACTTCCTTATTTGCATAACCTGTAGTATTTTGTCAAATGCATATATCAAATCAAGTTAACACTGTGTCGATCAAATGCAGGGCTTTTTGCACTATACAGTGCGGATAAGGTCAGGAAGTTTGATTTCATTTTTGGGCATCTAGTTCCAACGAATCAGCCTTTCTAATCCAGTTGTCAATGTGCATTGTCATTGTCAAGAAATTTATATTTTCATTAAAAAAATGAATGAATGTTTCTTTATTTCACTCATAGAAGTAAGTCAAACATGCCAACGGAATAATATTGATAAAGCGTTCATAATTCTACCTCAAATTTAGATTACAGCTTTCTATTGATATGTTTGGAATCTAATGAAATGTATGCTAATTTTATTGTTGAAATATTTTTAATAACTAAAATTTAACTCAACATTTGATTATGATTTCTATACCCATTCAACCATACATATGATTCATAAGATATAAATACCATATCTTTGTCTATATATATATATTTTTTTTCTTTATGTTCGCTCCCTGGGTGGAGCATATGGCCACCGTAAGTCGTCTCTGAGCCACCTTGTGACTCGTCATTACTTTGGCTTCCTCTTCAAATATAACCGAAATCCTCGGGGTTGAAAGAAGAGACATGAGAGGTTAATGCTCTCAGGTGACATTCGCAGGACGTGTTCCAAACATATATAAAGACTGATGTGAGAGGGTGCTGCGGTCTGTTCACATCCTCATTCCTAACAAGGTCATGTCATCTTACACCCAGTATTGACCTTGGGCACCTATTTTCCATATATAACTCACCCGCACCCCAATGGTGCATAGGGCACTGCAACTTGATCGTAAACACATGAAGGAAAGGTGATCAGCCCTCTGCTTCAGGTACCAGTCCAGGGTAATATTAAATAAATATAAGAGTGAAAAAAATCACTTTTATTTATTTGACCCCCCCCTGGATATCGAACCCGGGACCTCCAGCACGGTAACCGAGCGTGCTGACCATTACACTACAGAGGTGGACATACTCTCATGCATAACTTTATGGTAAATTTTAGCTGAACGTAGCATGTAATTTCAAATTATCTTTTCATTTTTATCCATAAAAAAGTGAAATTAACATGTAAAGGTGTATTGAATGGATTTTTTTATTACTGAAAGTATTAAAAATCATTTTGTATTGAGACAGGGAACAAGTTAATAATGTCATTAAATTATAGTAATTTAAACTTTTTATACAATTATTTAATATTGTAGATATTCCAAGTATCTTACTATAGGTTAGCACCCTTAAAAAGTGAGCATTTAGTAAAAAAAGGGAAATTTGCATATGGGCAGAGTCTCTTTAGTAATAAATGCAATCCAATACTGAAAAATGGTTGACTAAAGTGTATCAAAAATAATAAAGACAGGAAATAACACAACAGCGAGCCAAATGCATATAATATAAGACACCCAGGCCTGCTTCTTACATGTATGTGCGAAGACACAAATTACAGAGGATGACCCCGCTTAACCTACATAGATTAAATTATCTGTGACATGCGTTGTAGCGGTTACATCATCACAAAGATTGTGACCCACAAAGAAGAATAAAGGATAAATAATTACCACTAACTTTCCCCTCGCCTTATTTATAGAACAATTTTATATTTTATATTTTAATTATTATACAGACCTGAATGATGGAAGTTAAACTTCCGAAACATGTAGTCATTAATAAAACTCAAGTGGTATAAAACAAGTGTTTTCTTTAATCAATGTAAGAATAAAGATATTGTGAATGTTCTTTAAACATGTTTACTAGAAATTTCTACAATATGTAATATTGCAACTTATACCCTCATATTTAAACAACAAAAAATCACATGTGATAAGTATCCTTATACATAATTTTATAGCTACATAATTTTGGCAAGACATGAGTTGATATATCTTTTAAATATCAAAGAATCAAATATATGTATTTCATTATATTTAAATAGATAATAGTGTATTTTTATTATATTATTAATAATAATGATTTCATGATTGAAATAGTACCTTATAATAATTTCAAGTCTACCACTACTAATGTGTTAAATTTCATGCAGAAAATGAAAATTATGAATAAATAGTTATACCTATAAATTTTATTGAGTAAGTTTAAAATTGACAGATTACAAATTTACATTTTAATATGAATTAATATCAGATATTCAAAATATTATATAAGATACGTTGGTCAATAATTCAACAATAAATTTGGACATTTTTATGTAAAATTTGATCAGCAAATATTGTTCCCAATACTAGGAGACAAAGTTACAAAATATAGCTAGGAGACGTCACAAGATATACATAAAACACGAATGTTACCAACATCAAAATTTTAATTTCAACTAGAAAAATATATTCTTATTGGAGTTCACGATACATTTTACTAAATTGTTTGTTTTCATAACATACATGCTTAGTTTCTCAATTAAGAAGGTTTTACAACACACAAAATATATGTAAATTATGAACTACACTATCTTATCATGCTTTAGTTTCTTAGATTTTCCCTGCCGTTCATATGCTGATAGCGTCGCTTATGAGTATATTTTGCTGCAAATCGCACAAATGTCACCATCCTCTAAAAACTATCAGCAAATGAATGAATCCACATGTGGAAAAATGATAATTCCTTCCCCTTTTCCTGTTGATTTACTCTTGCCAGTGGGTTGTAGTCATCTAACCCGCTGCTAGGTCTAAATTGCACCCTCGTTTAGGACTGATTCTTTCCTATTTTGGGCATATTGCCAAAAAAACAAGGAGTCTTAAGAAGCTGAGAGTATCAAGGACAGGTGTCACATACAAATTAAGTAGTGAATGAGGTCTTCCTTATTTGCCGTCGTAAGCTTGGTCCAAACTGGGAGGAATAAAAGGAAATCATATACGAAGTACAAGACATCCCTGAAGACCACTAACAATGCCATGTCTCAAGAAATGCTAATGACACTGTATGGTAACCTAGAAAATACTATATGTGACCATCGCGCTGCTTTCCCATAGGGTAGATAGCATGCCGCTATCCTCACATACATGTATGGAGTGTGTTGTTTCACTCGTATCTCCACCATGTATTTAATTTGCTTAGACTTTTATGAATTTGATGTCCTGTTGGACTTCCTCGATATTTGACTCATATTTCAATAAAGGTATTACTTTTAACATTACGGACATGTTACTAAATTGTGTTGATAGTGACTGTGTAACATTTTTTGGTAACGGTTGCACACTATCAAAAATTTCATTCTTTACCATTTCAGCTGCAAACACAACCATAAATGTTACAAAGGTGTCGTCAACACTGCCTAATTAATTTGAGGTAAAGATAAATCTGCATTTTGGATATAATTTGAATAATTACAATAAAATAGGTAGAAAACAATCTGGTTTCATGATTGATTGGAATAATATATGGGTAGACGGTTTATTTGATTCACGGATCATTTTTCATTACGTGTCATTGGTTAGATTAAACATTAGTGACAGTGAGAAAAGTCCCTCTGCTTGTGCTCGGTCTCTCGATACAGATGGAGTTCCGATGGATCCTGCTCGAAGAAGATGTGCTCAACAAGCCCAGTCGCCCCGGGGTTCCAATGCCTCCTAGAGAATTACCCCTAGATCCAAGAGAAGGGGAGTATCCCTGGATGTAGGTGGGCATGTACCCCACGCAGGATATTCCCAGGGAGTTGCCGGGTACAAAGCCGACGGTGGGCGAGTGTGTTCGACTCAGACTGCGCGAGCAGTTGCGGGTCTCCGAGGCAGACTCTGTGAGACCCAGAGATTGTATGTCCATGGCTGATTTACTCTTGCGAGGCGGGTTCTCCGGGATGAAAGTCATTGTGGCGGTGCTCCCCACAAACACGGAATTCTGAAAAATAAATGATATGTAACGTCTCAATTTATAATGGAATTTTAAGAAAAGCAATGTTAATCAATGATGAAAATACTCCCATATCGTAAATGATGTGCCAAAATTTTATATTTTATTTGTTTTGGTAATTTAAAACTTCTTGTGCCGTACCAGGTCTCCCTCAACGTTGGCAATCACTTTGGCCAAGGCTTCTCTATTTTGCGCAACCCGGGACAGTTCCACCACATGTCTCATCTCGGTCCAATCTCTTATGTTGCGCAGCCGAGATCTTTGCCTTTTAGCAAGACCACACTGCCTATCAATTTATCCCCTTCAGTATTATTTGAAGTAAACTGTACTTCTCTCCTTGCAGAATGTGACAAAGGTTTAAGATTGGAACGGGACCTGAATTCAAATCACTCATTGGAAAAATTGCGAACTTAGGATGTTCTACAATCTATCAAATGAACCCATTAATTTGTTACCTTGTCAAAACATGAGTATCCATGTATGCAGTTTAACTTACAGCACCTACTTTGCCATCAATGAACCTTAGTCGACTACTTAACTTGATATAATTGTTTACAATATTTTGAGTGTGTCCAAATACTTGTTCATAAATTTGGATTATCGCCACTTATAGGAGTTATTTTTCATATTATTTTGTGACATCTCAACAAAGATGAAGATGAATATGGAAGTCTGAACATTTACGGAGTTTATGACCATCATAGGCTGGTTTAAGTAATTACTAATTACACAAGTGTAACATTTACCAATTCAACTCATGATTGACAACCACACGTCTCAAATTTTTGGAAGTTCTATTATATGATTCAATTTTAAAATATAATGCTTGAATCATTAGAATTTTAATAGAGACATATTTTGGTGAGTTTTTAGAATAGGTGAATGTTACATGTGTGTAAAGTGATTTACCCAATAAATGCACAGACTTCCATATTCTTCTTCATCCATGTTGAGATGTCAAAAAAATGTATAATTGTCTTTACAAAAATCTAATTAAGAAAAATACTAACTTGTCTGGGTCTGTTGAGCGGATAAATGGAACCTGCGGAGTACAGGGCGTTGTCTCCTAGACAAGTCCTGGAAAACGATGTCCGGTGCTAAAACAAAAATTTCAACTGTATAATTTTTTTTTGAACAATCACAAATTATATTGATAGACAGGAAAAATGTAAATGGCACGATCAGGTATGCCAAATACTTGAAAGTGGTCAGGTTAGGAGTCGTAACAATCGGCGGGTATGTATGAGGAGATGCATGAATGTGGAAGAATGTTTGCAAGGACAGAGTGGTGTGGCGCTCTATTCTCTCTGCCTACCCCTGCGGGGAAGCGGCGTGATGGTTAGTTAGTTAGTTAGTTAGACAGGAAAAATGTAAATGAATCATGAATGACGCACAAATTAAACCTTCATCATTTGGTTTATCCAAATTCACGTGATGCACAGGACATCGTTTCGGAATGAGGCAATGTTAACTTGATGATCGCACAGTGAGAAATAGAAATTACTCGTTGGGAATATTATATATATCGTAGTCATACAGGAGAAAGTGACCAAGTGCATTGTTTTACAAAAACTATTTGATATCTTACTAGCTTAATATTGCCCTGAAAAAATCTCAAAGGATTTTAAACTTGGAAGTATAATATATTGACTTGTTAAAAATTACCAACTGCATTGATGTTTATTTTCTTGCCAAGCTAAAGTGACTTAAATGGCCCTCCTGAACATTTCAAGTTTTGGTAGTTGGTCACTTTCTGCTGTAAGACTATAATATGACCTACGTATGTAATATGTTTTGAAAAAAATAAAAAAAAATAAAATAAAGGAAAGGTGAGCATGACTCGGGCAAGGAGTTTGTATTGCTTTAACGAGCCTGCCAAATCGTTCTACTTGTCGATAGTGATTTTCCTATTGTATTTGTTTTTATTGATTGTCTTGAGTAGTGACAATTTCCCGCAGTGACAAATTTTCTCACCAACATTGTCATCAAAATTGTTAAAGTGGATTGTATGGACATAGGCGTGGTATTATTTTTTTTGTTTGGTTGTAACAACCATTACTTTGGAATGACCCACTAGATGCATGGAAAGATGCACACATGAATGTGAAAATAGGTCATTATTGAAATAATGATAATTTTATTGTTTGTTTGACTACTTATGAATGTGATTATATTTGTATGCAAGATTTATTACAGTACACATAATAATAACTGAATGTTGATATAACCTACTAAGGAATATATATTTCTCTTAGTTAGTTTGATAAAGCGCAGATGACAACATTGAGAACGTATCTAAGTGCAGTTTAATAAGTCAAAAAAATTCAAAGTAATCGTTATTGCGTAAAAACTAGTACAATTTTTTTAATGACAATATTTCTTTCATTTAAATTTGAAAGATAAAACCTTTTTTAATTCTCCCATGTATGTATTGTCACTCGTTGATGAGAACATCTGTAGTTCTCGAAACTAGTCGTGTTTACATTAACAATCTCAATAGTTGCGTTATACAAGTGTATAATTTAAATCATATTATTTCACTAAACTAATGTCAAGTCCATAAATGTTATTTTTATGTATTTTAAACGCTTAATTTATTTTATGATTTTGAAAACTATATGTGATATACAATATATTTTTTTATTGATATTTAAATACTAATAAAATGTTAAGGTGTCGCACATCTTTGCCGTAGCTTTCACAGGTTTGTATAACTACGGGTATGCAAACCAGAGTGTCCCATCTATTTCTGTTATTCTCTTCTTCACACTTACTATTCTTTTTCCATTTCCTTACCAATTTTCTTCATTTATGTCATATTTATTTCATCAAATATATTTCACTCGTAGATATAAAAATCTATCAATTTTTCAGTAAAAACAGATCTGTGTTTTATATCAAATTTTGAATTATATCATTACTACGAAATCATAAATTAATCAGTAAAAAATACTCGACTTTGCGATATAACAAAAACCCACTTAGTCTAATATTCGTAATTTCTAGAATAGTTTTTGTGATACATTGTTACTTATTACGAAATTCAATGTACGCATTGCTTGTAAAAAATATTTGAGTTGTTATTCTTCGAAGGTACAGCAGAAAAATACTCAAACAATGAAAAAAAATATTGTACGGTTATTGGCTGTCTTGATTGGGATTGTAAATGCTAGCACAGGTAAGCTACTTAGGGTAAACGAGAGAGTTGTTGGGCACCACCCCGGTTATTGGCCCTCGTGATTTGATATTTTCAAAATTTGTCTGATTTCAAAATTGAAATGCTAAGAAAAGACTTATAATATCAACAATCAATTTGTCAAAATGATTCAGTTAGTTCAATTAACACATACTCATGTTGTTTTTGAGATTGATTTTCCATTTTTTATAATTTTTTTTATTTACCCCGAAGTATCCCAATTCATGCCCATTTACGTTGTTTATTTATCAATGTTATAAACATGTTATATTACTTATCATGAGCTCTGGTATGATGATTCTTAGACTTGAAAACTTAATTATTAATCGTATCTATTTATTATGAACTTGTGTAGAATTAATAGCTCCCAATTCGCGTTCAAGTATATTGTCTTCAGCATGTGGGGCTATCTATTCCAACCAACCAAAAATAGACTTTTAAATATAGAATGGTGATACTGGTCAATGTTTGAACCTTATACAGCCGTTTGAAGTTAAAGGGTAGATAGTGCTTGTACATAAGTATAAACGAAAAAAAACAATAATTCCAGCGTAAATGAACAAGTAATAAATAAAAAAATTATTATTTATTTATTTTCCATTAAACATATAATTGCAAATTACTATAATGTGCCCTCACTGAGTTTTCCCGACATTTTACGATGCTCATTTAAACCTTGTTTAAAATTGTTCAAAATTGTTTATTACATGCAGTCAAATACGAAATGTCTGAATGATGCAATCTATTTCAGATCTACCCACTTCCATAATACATATATTAATACTTAAGTATTTTATATAATTTATATTTGAAGCACTAACTTTATGATTTTTCATTGTATAATTAAAATATAACTTTGATTTAAAATCACCATAAATATTTTATTATAACTTAATTATAAATGTCTACCGGTTAGCTTCAAAACAAGTAGACATTATATTTTAGTTATAATAAAATATTTATAGTGATTTTAAAACCTATTTTTTAAAAGGTTTAGTTTTTTAATGACTTCATGGATAATGAAACAGGTTTTGCAACTTTACTGGGAAAAATTAAAGTTTTTTTTGACCAAAAGAGGTGTGTGTTAGGTATCTTATGATGTGTTTCTGTGTTTTAGATCTTGTAGTATATTATATTGTATAGGTACCTTTTATGAAAAAAATGTAAAGGAAATAGTATCAGATAAGGAGTTGAAATATTGAATTTTTCACTAGAGGCCAATAACTGGACGTTTTTTAAGTTATAACATATATGTTAACACTAGGTACCTGTTTTTTATTTTGTTTTTTTTTTTTTTTTTTATTTTATAATTTTATTTTCACAATCAAACATGTTAATACTATTGATCAATTAATCATGTTTGTTTCAGCAAAATAAGTTTATAAACTCTTTAACAGAATATTCAAATAGCTAAAGATGCCAATAACTATACTGTTTACAATACTTTCATGTTGAATTATATATAGATTTATGAAGTAGAATAATAATATAAAACATTGTTATATTATTTCAGAGAATTGGACACAAATGCATGTAAAATTCTGCATTGGTGATGATTTTGGTGGCAAACATAATCTAGGTTTGAACATAAGCAACACTCTCAATGAGATATTGGATTCTGGTTGGTCTGTAATTGATAAAAACAACGACTTAGGTTTGATTACGGTATGTCGCACTAAAGAAGATGCAAGCGTATGCAGTTTGTATGACCCCCAAGGGTTTATTTCAGGAATACAATTAAAAGTGAGTTATATACTTAATACACATTGAAATGAAGGCAATGAAGTCTTTCAAAAACGAGAAAATAAATAATTTACTTAATTTTTATATTTCAAAAAAATAAAAATAAATCCTCTCTGGCATATCACTGATACGCATGATACACACACACACACACACACACACACACACACACTTTCACATATACCAATGTTAAAAGTCTGGTCTACAACTCATAAATCGTTGACCTTCTTTTAGTAGACACCCTTAGTTCATGCTGGTCTTTGGTACGACTAAAAACGCATGTGATTAAAAAAGTGAACACATAAGGATATGCATAGTGCTATGGTAGTGGTTGATAGTAAGCTGGAGTAGTGATTTTGCTGGCTAAGAGACTGGAACGTTTCAAAATCCATACACTAAATATTGATGAGTGGTTATATATAATACTAATATAACTAACATTTTCCTAACTGCCTGACCACAAAGACAAAGATTTAAATATTTGTTATATAAACTGCTTTTGTATTGACAGATTTCAACTAAAGGATCCAACAGTAAGATCATTTCAGAAGATTTAAGAAAAGACACAGATTCTAGCAGGATCTTTAAAAGTGGGTATAGTACATTATGGTCATCCACTTTGGTGTTCATACACCCAGTTTCCCTGAAGGCTGGTGGAAGACTATCGATGCCGAGGTTTGCAGATGGTTTATGGCTGAAGAGGGGAGCTGATTACTTTGAAATTCCTACCGACGAGAGTACAATTGCTTCTCTCAATATTTACAGTAAAAAGAATTGTATCTCTAACAATAGTAAGCAAACACAATTGTATATATATAACATATCATTTTTAACCGTTAGAGTGCTGAGAATCGATAAATCGACTCTTGTATACAATAAAAGCGTGGCCGTCGATATATCGACGATGACACCAGTGTATCCTGGCGGTCAGGCAGGGAGGTTGTGTCGCAGCGTCCGCCTTTCTTAAGTTTGTTAAACTGACTGTTATCTGCACAATATGGTACATAAGGCACTTCATCAAATTGACAAAATGTTTGTTCAATTGTTTATTATACAAAGGCAATATGATAAGTAATGCGCTTTACTTATCAATCCAAGGTCCTTATAAACAAATATTAGAGTGAAAAAAACACATATTTATTTCTTCCCCCCCCTGGGAATCGAACCCGGGACCCTAGTATGGTAGCCAAATATGCTAACCACTACAGTTTGGAGGTGGACACTACGGAATATTCACAAATAAACAAATTGAACTATTTTTTAGTGAATAATCCTTTTTTTTTGTGAAAACCTATTATTTTCCCCCTCACAATTTTGGATTCGTCCCATATTGACGTTGAAAGCATTGTCAAACATCTCACGAAAAGGTTTGTTGATAAAGTAGGGATAGTGACGATGAAATTAGAGTGTTTACCAATCGAAGGATGCGCATTAATAGTAAAAACTCCGAAGACTAATCAATTTCACACGACTATGACACATTCTTGTGAATGAAAATTTTATTTTATTTTTACCTAAATTGCATTTGTGTTAAAATATGAACTTATGTGTGTTTGTTTAAAAAAGTTTTATTTTATTTGAGTAGTTTGATATATTCTTCACCAATACCAGAAAGAAATACAAAAATCAGTCAATATTTCAGAAAAATATTGATGATTTTGTACACACCTAAAAATAAGGATCACTTTTGCAAAAGTCTTAGCAATTTTAACTTACATATGAAAAAATCAGCACTCAGCACTCAGCACTACACAACGGTTTAGATCCAATTAATAAACTAAATAATTAACTGTAACTATATACATGTATTTTGGTTTTATATGAAAAAAGTGAAATATATGTTTTTTATTATTATTTACAAAAATACTTCAATTTCATACTATTTATGTGTGCCTAAGCGGCTTATTATTAGAAATAGGTATCAAATTGTGGTAGAGTGTGTTCGAACTGAGAAACTCTGACTCAGGAGTCCGCGACACTAACCACGGGACGACAACCCGACACAGTATTAACAGTATTATATTTCTAGGTACTCATTACTACTATAATACGTGCGGAAACATCCCATGCTCAGAATATCAGCCGTATTTCCTAATGAGCGCTGGTAAAAACATCCATGGAATTGGTTGGAATTTCTTCGATCAATTGAAAAGAAGCGTTAATCAAAAGCATGACTGTACCAGTGGTCTGGCTGAAAATATTGCACACTCTTATAATAATCGATGCAATGAATATTGGTCCAAAAGAAATAAAAATACATCAATTCATATATTATTTAAGGAATTTAAACAAGACAAATGTGCCTGCCAGAAAAAATGAGTTGAATTTTAAATATATCAGATGATCAAATAAAATACATTTTTGTAGTTTTCTATACAGATCTTGATGTAAGGATTTGTTCATATGATTCTGGTTTAATAAATATATTTAAAAAATGTTATTTTCATTTTTACACCTTGAAGATGATATTGGAGGCTTTGTAGTTTAAAAACTACTAGTGTCATAGGTCCATAGGTGGGATGAATCTCGAAAGTCTTGTATTAGTCCTGTATAGTGTACTCTAGATATAATATATTTATAAAGAAATATAATCCATTCACTCTACATCACTCATGTAAAATACTTTTCCCTGTAAAAGAACCTTCGACATTCTTCCCATTTATCGGTAGTGTAAAGGCAAAGGGGTATATCTGTCTCGGACCAAATTTTACAGGAGAGCAAAAACAAACTTGTGAAATTAAATATTTTTTTCGGATGGCATATGTACAGATCTTAAAACTAAACAAATATTGCAACTACAGCTATATCCTTTTCCTAAATTATGGAATACACTATTTTGGACGTTTTGTGGAATAAACTTAGAAAATGAAAAATTTGACAGATATATTCCTTTGCCATTACACTACCGTTATGACATCGCTAAAAATATACCTCAAATCATTTTTATAGTTGAATCACATCATTTAATCGGTTTTGAAAAGAGAAATTCATCAAAACAAAACACGATCATATAATAAAATACATGAGGAGCCGATACGGACAGCTAAATTCGGAGTAAGGATTGACTATACATTATTAAACCAGCTGACTAGGTGTTAAAAAAAATTAGGTGCAAGTACAAACTAATATTTTTCTTCTTTCTTCTAATCCTTATCCCCACCCAATGGTGCATAAGGCACTGGATCGTATCGACGCATTGTTATCTTGATCATTAATTTTATGATGACAAAGTGATCAGTACATTACTTTAATACCAGTTCAGGGCGATGTTAAATAAATATGAGGGTGAAAACCATTTTGATTTATTTCGACTCCCCTAGCTATCGAACCTGGGACCTCCAGAAAGGTAGCCAACCGCGCTTACCACTTCATTACAGAAGCGGACAAAAAAATATTTATGGTAATTTTTAGTTGCATAATTTTAATTTATAAACATATATTTTTAAATATAAGAACTTGTTTGTCATGTTTATACGCACATAGATAAAAAATATTATAAGTGTGTTTTTTTTTACAAATTAAGTTATGATTTATTACCAAAGTCTTATTTAGGAATACATTAAGAGTACTGAGAAATTGAAATTTCATTGGTATTTCGATCGAAAACAAGAAAAACTCTTAGAAACACGCGAAAAACTATTATGTAGCTTAGAGGAATACTATCGTATATCACATTTTATATAATTCGGACTTATACCTTAAAAGGTACTGTGCAACTTACACAAGCCCGTACGAGCTCTGGTATGCGGGCCTAATTGGCGTCTTTTCACTGCTTTTCTTATTTTCCTACCCTTTATTCCTGCGTCATTTCCTCTCCTGTAAAGAATCGTTTTCCTTCACCCTGAACTTCTTTACTCACATCATCTGTATCATGTTATTTAGAACTATATAGAACTGTCTAGTCCTATCTATGATTTTTAGACGACATCGGTCTAACATCTTGAGTATTGACTTTGATCTTGATTGATCTTGAGAATTACTGAATTCACTTCAACATTAATCCATAGAATGATTTTAAAGAAGTATGATTTAATATGATTTAATATGAAGTATGATTTAATATTCTATGATTTAATAACGAAAGCTACTTGTCACATTAATATTTGATATATTTGAGCACAAATTTAAGTCATTAAATTATTTTCGACTTTTATGACAATCTTCTATATTATTTATTGATTCGGCATTAACTTTGTGGAATGACATGTTGATAATTTTTTTTAAAAATTCAACACTTGAATAAACCACTTTAATGAGTTTTATTTACATATACGACTAGTTTCGAAAACTTACAGATGTTTTCAATCTTCTGGTAAAAATTAAAATTAACATAGTTAGTTTTTAACATAGTTAGTTTAACTAATATCGTAGTCGTACAGGAGAAAGTGACCAACTGACAAAACGTAAAATGTTTAGGAAGGCCATTTAAGTCACTTTTGCTTGGCAAGAAAATAAACATTAATGCAGTTAGTCATTTTTAACAAGTCGATATACATTATATATTCCAAGTTTAAAATTCTTTGGGATTTTTTTCCGCGCAATATTAAGCTAGTAAGATATCAAATAGTCAATGATCACGTTTTTGTAAAAAATGCACTTGGTCACTTTCTCCTGTATGACTACGATATGTTACTTTTAATTTTTACCAGAAGATGAAAACATCTGTAAGTTTTCGAAACAAGTCGTATATATAAATAAAACTCATTAAAGTGATATATTCAAGTGTTTAATTAAAAAAAAATAAACAACAATTTTCTCTGTTTGACATATGATATTGTACCTCTGAGGAGTAAAAAATTCGAACAATATTTATATATAAATTGAGACTTACATTTTCTAAAACAGAATAGGTTCTCCAGCCATGAATACCAAAATTATTGTGTTAATAGCTACTTTAGCTTTTGCGAATGGAATTACTGGTAAGACTTCAATATATTCTTTATAAAAGTATATACTATCAACCATCTCATTAACATTTGCCGTAATTTATTTTTCTCACTTTTCTCAATCAGACATACTTACAAATTTATTGAAATGCTATTATTATCTTAAAAGGATCCATGACCATCGTATATATATATATACCCATAAATCAATGCAATATGGATGTTTAATAATGAGCAGAATGATTAACGTAACACAGTGATCACTTAAGCCAGCCGAATGTCAGGTCGTTAGTCCTGGGAAGCTCTAAATTTCATACTTTTCATATAAAAAGATAGTTATTTTATCTCAAGCCAAGACATCTATAACATTAATATTATATAAGAGTACAACCTGTAGAGTGAATAATCCAGTGACAATAATTTACGTATAATAAATGATTTATTTTGTATTTTGTTTCTAACTTCAGATGATTGGACTCAAATTCGGGTAAAGTTTGCCTTCAGCGGGGTCTTACAGGATATCGATGCCTTCTGGAGGATTAACAACACGATGGATGATATGTTGACGGCTGGATGGTCCGTAGCTGATGCTCCTCACGACTTTGACATGTCTACAGTTTGCCTATCCCAAAGAGATGTACGATTTTGCGGTCTGTACGACGCACGTGGATTTATTGCTGGATTACAAATAGCGGTAAGTTCTCACTTTTAATAGTCAGATGAGAAAAGTCTATGAAACATGTATTCTTCCTGATTTTGAAACTATCACCTTGACAACCAACATCATATATAAACTAAGTTTTGCACAGCGATCAATAAAGCGGCATTCTAAAAATGGTTTCGTTGTAGAATTCTACGCACTTTTTGGACTGATACGGTAAGCTCCAAAAAGCAAGTCCGGAAGGAGTCCTATCTAGGGTATGTGCTTGGATGATAAAAGTACGAGCTATTGCACCTGATATCCTGGCTCCGGAACATACGAGATTGGCCAGGGATCAGATCCGTTGAGGCGCTGTTTAGAGTTCCCAAGATAAGGATAATTACTCTCAAGAGATTGAGAGTTGACGTCAGAGGGACCTGACATAACACGTACAAAAGAAGGAGCTAGGCCAAAATTTGTGAACAAAGACATGGACACTGAAAATATTGTATACAAACAATAAATAAAAACAATGTTGATACGAAATTTAGTTCATTAGAAACCACTTTTTTTACAGCTTCCACCAAGTGATTTCATCAACAAGGGAATCCCGTACGATTTCACAAGGTTTTCGGTCTACCAAAAGAAAATTATCAATGGATATTCATACTGGACGAGTACGCTTTTAGTGGTAAATCCGTCAATCCTGAGGGCAGGTGGTAGGACCACCATGACCAAGCTAGGAGATGGACTGTGGTTCAAATATGGATCATCATACACTGAAATCCCCACGGAAGAGGCTCGTATCGCCAGCTCTACTAAGTACAACAAACAGAACTGCCTTCCAAATATGGGTAAGATGTTTTGTTATCCGGGCTTCGTCTGGAGGAACTGAAGCTTTGGAAAATGGTTATTTTGATTGGAAGTGTATATGGGTTTTGTTTGAGTGTCCTCAAATACAGAATAATTAGAGTGGCTAGTTGCTGCCTGGTGTTCCTTCTGAGGACTTTGCGAGGTCAGTCTTCTGAGGTCAGTGAGGGGGGTATTCTGTCAGGGTTATGATGTCCTATTAGGGTTATTATATTACACTTGCGAAATAATGGAAAAATTGTAAAAGTTTCATATGGAACTATGGCATCATTTTTAGGTGTGTCCAAAAATCCTTGTTCACAAATCTGGATTTATCTACTTAGTAGTTAGTTTTTACATATTGACATCTCAAAATCAGAGCTATAAGCCCTGTAAATACCCAGACTTCCGTCTTCTTCATCTATGTTAAGATGTCAAAATATAATTGAATAAAACTAGTTATTCCATGTGTGGGGTTAAATGAAAGCCAGAATACCAGACAAGATTTTTAATTTGTTACCTACGGAGGTAACAGGTCAAAATGAAATATGGAACAAACGCAAAATAAAGGAATGGGTAAATGATGAAGAGTTGATTCTATGACAATCGTAAAATACTTTTTTTTCTTTCTTTATTTGTGTGTATATTAGGTTAAAATAGATAAAAACAATAAAAAAGTGTGTAAAAAGAACTCCACCGACAAGACACATAAGGTAGCTTGGTGGGGTCTCTGCAACAAAAAAAAGTCAATACTGTTTATGAATTTTTAAAGGAATATATGCAGTATCCCCAATCCAAACCCTTATCCGCACTCCAATGGTGCATAGGGCACTGCATCATATAAACGTCATGTTTTTTTGATCTTTAACACACGAAGGAAAGGTGATTAGCCTTCCGCTTCAGGTACCAGTCCAGGATAATATTGAATAAATATTGGAGTGAAAAATTCACTTATATTTATTTGACGCCCTCTGGGAATCGAACCCGAGACCTCCAGAAGGGTAGTCAAGCGTGCTGACCATTACACTACGGAGGCGGACAGTATAATATAGTATAATAAAAGTATATAGTTAACCGAGAAGAACTTGGCACGATCAGGTATGCCAAATACTTGAAAGCGGTCAGGTCGAAATAATCGGCGGGTAAGTACCTATGAGGAGATGCATGAACGTGGAAGAGGCGAAGAATGTTTTCAAGGACAGAGTGGGGAAGCAGCGTGATGGTCAGTTAATTAGTTAACAAATAAATGTTTAAAAAAAATAAAAATAAAGATGAACCGGGATTGGTAGGAATTTACTGATTTTTTTAAACTTTGTCCTCAGGTACTCACTACTTCTACAACGCCAACGCAGGGGCATCATGCTCAGACTTGGAACCCTGGTTCCTGCTGACCAAGAACGGCAACCTTCACGGAGTCGGCTACCAAGTGTTTGGTAAAACCACATATGTGGATAGAGACTGGTATGACAAAGTCAGCCGCCAAGCAACCGTATCCACATTCCCCACGGGCGCGTCTTGCCTGGCTGACTGGACCACTAAATACGGGGTCATCTCCATACACATGTACTTTGAAGAGACGCCCTGGAAGATCACGTGTGACCAAGCCACGGATAGCATTCAACCCATTGCAGGAATCAGCAAGTTTGCTCTCGACACTCTGTACAGAAATGCGGACTTTCAAGCTAAGATTAGGAAGCTTGTTCATGGATGGTGATTGCTTAATGTATTTATTTTCTTAATAATTTTATACACGTAAAATAAAATTATTTTTTATATCATTTATTGATTTGGTATTAACTTTGTGGAATAACATGATTCAAATACAATATATAAATTAATAAGACCAATTTTTGGGTTCAGGTAAAATACAAGCTTATATTTTCACCAAGTGATGAAAACATCTCTAGTTCTCGAAACTAGTCTAGTTTACATTAAAAAGCTAAAAAAGCGGCTTTGAAGTGCTTTATTTTGAAATTTTCGATTAAAAATCAATGAAATATTTACACATTGCATTGATTTTTAATCGTATTAATAAATGTTATAAATATATTCAATAAAAATAAAACTGTCTTTTATTTCAAGATTTTTTTGATATCTCAGCATAGAACGAAAAAAGTTATTATGCTTATCATTGAGGACTATGAAAGTTTGAGAATTTACAGGGCTCAAAAACTGTGATTGATTGGTTTCAAGTGATTACTTTATACACTTGGCTACATACCCATGATTGGCAATCAAGTTACTTTGTTACATTAAATTATTTCAACCAGACCTTATGTTGACCTAGTGGTTACGTTCGGTTAGGTAAAATAAGGTGGCCCAAGGTCAAAGTAATTTTGGTTAGTTAATGAAGCGCCATTTTTGTAAAATATGTACTAATTTAAGAGCGCAAAAAGAAGTTTGGGGGCGCTGGTTTAACACATATAATATATGAGAAAAGATGTATAAAAGACAGAAATATAAAAAAATGTCATTTTTTTTTCTCGTTTGTTGTTGCACGAATTATGAAGGTGCATTATTGTTTCATTGTAATCGTAATAAAGAACGTCATAAATCAAAAATCGTCAATTTTCAGTTGTGAATGTTTTCTGAATGCCCAGAAAATGTACTATTTCCCAGAAAAGAGGCATATTTTTAACTTAATATTTACCCACTACAGGGCAGAAAGTGTTGTTTTTGCATTTTGAAGAAAAGGTGTTGTTTAATTATTTAAAAAAAAACTAAATACTTTTCAAATGGAGAAAAAAACTCCAGGTTTTACCTAAAAAGATCTTTTGCACAGTAAATAGATCAATAAGTGGCTTGATATTTATTTTTAATACATTGTATTATATATTTAAACTTTAAAAACGTTCTCCTGAAAAATCAAGTTTTTTTATTTATGACGTTCTTGAAAGGAGTGAGCGATGTGTCTTCGCGTGAAAAAACATCGTTAAGTTATTTTAACAGCAAGAAAATATATTTTCCCTGACTAGTTTTTTCATTTGAAAATTGTAACTAGTTACGAAAACAAAATTTGAGCTTTGCCCATTTTTTTTACTCGTATGGCCAAAAAAAATATCCCGCGTATTATTGTAAGTTGGTAACAGGAATGAATTAAAGGCTTATTTTTTTATATCTCTCTCTAAGCCAAGGTATTTATAGGTCTTACGACCCGTATTGACTGTCGTTGACATTGACTGTCAGTGTCAGCCACCGGTGGCCGACAGAAGGCATTTCGATTGCATCTCGTCATCCACCGGAGGCTGACACTTTCTACCTTTTATTATCGTATAAAGTCGATATAAGGTACAAAGTGTCAGCCTCAGTTGGCCCACGAGACGCAACTAAAATACCTTGTATCGACCATTGGTGGCTGACCCTGGCGGTCAATGTGTTAAGCTGGTTTAAGTGGGTTTTATACACGTGTAACATTCACCGTTCTACCCATGATTGACAACCACAACACTTATTTTTTTCAAACTCACACATACACACACACACACACACAAATAAGTCCTGGGCAGAATCTATGATTGATTCGAGTAAGCTTTTTTAGCAGAGACCCTTATTTTTTAAGTGAACAAAAATTATGACAAACTCAAAGTGTTGTGAGTAACACATTTTTTTAAAAATTTTTGACGTTATGCTTTATTATTTAAATATAATTATTCAAATAATTGTACGGTGACGACTAAAAACATAGTAATTCTATTTTCATTTATTCTATCGAGTAATCCTGTGAAGCTTTGCAATGAAATTGTTATTTTTCTATTATTTTTAAGACATTTTTTTACTGCAAATAATATCTCGCGTTCGTAATACATCAAGGGTCACATTGTAACGTTATATAATTTGTTTTTCAGATTTCCTGCAGTGGTGACGTCCATGTTTTAGAGGAAAATATTCTGGTATAAATAAACGATTCCATCTTCAGCTCATCAGTCTTCAAAATCATGATGTCCATTATTGTCCTTCTGGCTACATTGGCTTTGACCAATGCCAACACAAGTAAGTTAAAATAACACTCTCCTTGTCGTTCATCGTTTACTTTGTGTAATACCACTTTTAAAAACACTTATTCGTGACTACCGGTTTCGGAAAATCATTCCGTCATCGGGTTATTAAAATAAAATTATTACGATTTGACATTTGTACAAAAATAAAATTATGAAAGAGAGAATATTTTTTTTTACAAATGTCAAATCGTAACTATTTTATTTTGATGACCTGATGATGAAATGATTTTCTGAAACCGGTAGTAACGAATAAGTGTTTATAAAAATAGTATTACACAAAGTAAACGATGAATGATAAGGAGGGTGTTATATTACCATACCACAAAGCTATATATTTTGTTTATCATTAATAATATTATATGTTTACAATTATAAAAAAAATTATAAGTTAAAATGGTCTAATATTTTTTGACATCTCAACCTAAATGAAAAAGAAAGAATATGGAAGTCTGGAAATTTACAAGCCTTACGACCAGATAATCCAGATTTGTGAACAAGTATTTTGGATATTTATTGTTTCGGCATTAACTTTGTGGTAAGACATGTTACAATGATTAAAGAAAACACTTGTTTTTTACCACTTGAGTTTTATTATAGACTACATGTTTCAGAAGTTAAACTTCCATCATTCAGGTCTGTATAATAACTATAACATCATTCATTCAGTTATTATACAGACCTGAATGATGGAAGTTTAACTTCTGAAACATGTAGTCTATAATAAAACTCAAGTGGTAAAAAACAAGTGTTTTCTTTAATCATTGTAAGTATTTTGGACACACTCAAAATGTTGTAAACAAAATACTTAATTTTATAATATTTTGATTGTATGCAAATCTTGGTTGGTCTACATAGGGCTTATTTAAATTGATATCTCATCTTAGATGAAGAAGAATATGGATATCTGCGTATTTGCAGGGCTAATGATTTGTCATAGACAGTATTAAGTGATCACTTTATACAAGTGGAACATTCACCAGTGGATCGATCCAGGGTGATATTAAAGAAATATTAAAGTGAAATTACTCTTTGGACCTTCCTGGGAATCGACCATGGGACCTCCAGCACGGGAGCCAAACACGCTAACCACTGCGCTGTGGATGCGTATAAAATGAACAAAATTCAGTGTCGGGTTGTGGTCCCGTGGTTAGAGTCACGGACTCTTGAGTCAGAGTTTCTCGGTTCGAAGCCACATTAGCACAATTTGATACCTATTTCTAATAATGAGACGCTTAGGCTCACAGAAATAATATGAAATTTAAGTATTTTTGTAAACAATTAAAAACATAAATCTTACTCTTTTTTTCAAATAAAAAAGTGAAAAAATTATACGTTTTACAGCATTTTGAGTGTATCCAAATACTTGTTCACAAATCTGGATTATCTCCAATTATAGGAGTTATTTTCATATTATTTTTTGACATCTCAACATAGATGAAGGAGAATATGGAAGTCTGGGCATTAACGGGGCTGACGACCGTCATAAGCTGGTTTAAGTGACCACTTTACACACGTGTAACATCCACCAATTCTACCCATTATTGACAACCACACTACTCAAATTCTTGGAAGTTGTATATACATGAACCAATTTCAAAACATGGTTATTGAATCACTAGAACTATAGACATCTATTGGTGATATATTACACGTGTGTAAAGTAAAAGTAAATAAATCAACGACTGTAGTTTATGCAGCGCATTTAGTATAATTTCTCTTATGTTTTAGATGACTGGACACAAATCAGAGTGAAATTCGCCTTCAGTGGAGTTTTGGAGGGCATAGATGCCTTCTGGAAGCTGAACAACACTTTGGATGCCATGATGGATTACGGCTGGGCCTTGGTGGACAGCGCTAACGATTTAAGTCTATCTACAGCCTGCGTATCTGATACAGATGTCAGATTCTGTGGGCTCTATGATTCTCGCGGATTTATTGCAGGGGCTCAGTTAGCTGTAAGTCACAATTAAGATAAATTATCATTATTTTTATTATTGATTTGGCGTTTAATTTGTAGAGCTCCATTTTAATTTATGTATTAATTTTAAATCAAACACAGATTTTTTGAGTCTACTAAGTTGTATTTTATTAAGAAAAACACATAAAAAATTATATTTTGACAATTGTTTCGCCTTGTTAGGGCATTATCAAACGAATGTGAAGATCAAATGGACTACGGTCCTTATGTAGCTATACAATTCTAAGTGACAGTTTTAACACGTGCAGCAATAATTTATGGGAGACAACAGTAGCTAATGGGGGATGTAGGTATGTACCCTTATATTTATTTTCTGGGAAAGGAAGAATTTATTGACATGGCCATATTTTAGAGAATTAATATTTTAAAGCATAATACACTGGTTGGTAATATTATTTTTAAGAATTTAAATATGTAGATGTAATTACACACGTGTAACATTCACAATTCTACCCATTATTGACAACCCCACTACTCAAATTCTTGGGAAATCTATATATATGAACCAATTTATTAACTTTGTTCTTGAATCACTAGAACTTCACTAGAGACATCTATTGGTGAGATGAAAATAAGCTTTTTTATTAAGCAGAAACTCTTATATCAGTATGTGAGGTCTGAATCCTGGATTATAATCACATACATGAGAAACGCCAGAAAATATCATTTTAATTTTTATTAATTTAGCTTTTAATTTGACCAGTTTATTGACAGCATTTTTAGTGTGTCCAAATACTTGTTCACAAATCTGGATTATCTCCAATTATAAGAGTTATTGTTATATTTTTGCCTAAAATAACTCCTATAATTGGAGATAATCCAGATTTGTGAACAAGTATTTGGGCACACTCAAAATGTTGTAAATATTATAGGTGTCTCAACATCATACAAAGCATCTGTTTTTATACGGAAGAAGACGGGAGTCTGAGCGTCCTGGGGCTTACGATCTGGCTGGCATAAGTAATCACTGTATACACTTGCGTAACATTTACAATTCTGCCCATTATTAAACACCCACATTGCATTCATTTTTAAAAGATGTATATACGCATATAAACATACGTCTACCTCTATAATACAGTGGTAAGCGTGCATTTAGCTTCCATCTGGAGGTTCCGGAATCGATTTACAGAGGGGTCAAAATAAATATAAGTGTATTTACTACACTAGTAGGTATTTATTTAATATTACTCTTGACTGGTAGTTGAAGCTCTAAATTGATTACCTTGCCTTAATATAATTAAGATCAACTTAACATTGCATAATTTTGATGAAGTGCCATATGCACCACTGGGTGCAGTAAAGGGTCAGTAATTTAAATATGTTTGTATATATATATATATATATATATATATATATATATATATATATATATATATAAAAATATAAATAAATAAATATATATATATATATGTATAAATATATATATATATATATATATATATATATATATATATATATATATATATATATATATATATATATATATATATATATATATATATATATATATAAAGGTATTGGTACACACAAGTATACGAGTACCTTCATATTTTTTAGGAGATGTAGTTTATTTCACTGTCTAGATTTGAAAAATTAATGTTATGACGAAGAATGCTAAGCGTTATTTTCCAAAAAGAGTGAAGCAATGGACCGTTTAGTTAAGTAAAAGAGATCGAAAAAGGAGTGTACTGGAAAAAAAGAAAAAGTAAAGAACCAGATTTAACTTATTTTCAACAGCTTCCCCTAAGTGACTTCGAAGGCAAAGGAATCCCGTATGACTTCACCAGATTTCCAGCCTTCGAGAAGAAGACCATCAACGGAGTCCAATACTGGACGAGTACATTTTTGGTGGTAAATCCACTGATTCTTCGGTTCGGTGGCAGACTCTCCATGTCCAACCTTGGGAATGGGTTATGGTTCAAATCTGGATCATCGTACAACCCTTTTCCCACTGACGAAGCCCTTATTCCTACCACCACCCAGTATGACAAGCAGAACTGCATTAACAACATGGGTGAGAGAAACAAATCATAAAAAAAATTAACACATCGCTCACTCCTTTCAAGAACGTCATTAATAAAAAATTGACAATTTCAGTTGTGCATGTTTTCGGAATGCCCAAAAAATGTACTATATCCCAGTAAAAGAGGCATATTTTTAACTTAATATTTACCCGCTACAGGGCAAAAAGTGTTGTTTTTGCATTTTGAAGAAAAGGTATTGTTTAATAATTTTTATAAATACATATACTGTAATAGAGAAAAAATCTTCAGGTTTAACCTAAAAAGACCTGTTATACAGTAAAAAGTTCAATAAGTGGCTTGATATTTATTTTTAATACATTGTATTAAATTTTTTTACTTTAAAAGCGTTCTCCTGAAAAATCAAGTATTTTGATTTATGATGTTCTTGAAAGGAGTGAGAGACTTGTGTAATACCAATTATAGAGTGTTATTTAATTTCACACGACCAGTTTCGAAAACTACAGATGTTTTTATCGACTGGTTAATAATACCAAAACAGAATGCCAAATCAATAAATAATGTAACATATTAATCACAATATTTTTTCATTGATTAATTCGGCTGTCACGTTGTGGTAATATTTTTCCATTTTCAAATAGAATATTTACTTGGTAAATACCATTTTTTTAATAAATTTATTCTGACACGGTTTCGACGCACTCTGCGTCATTTTCAAACACCGTATGTGAAGCTAAGTCTAAATTTTAGAGTTGTGTCCTTGAGACGTAGAAGGATAAAGACGAGGTAGGAGGAGCTGTTTCATTTATTTTATTTTATTTATTTTTTTCATCTGTGGGAACATAGACAATAGAGGGGAGGCCTTAGGCTTTATTATTTATATTTTTATGTTTTTATTCTTTTTTATCAATTCACTTATTTATTTCATCACATATATATATATATATACATATATATATATATATATATATATATATATATATATATATATATATATATATATATATATATATAAATATATATATATATATATATATATATATATATATATATATATATATATATATATATATATATATATATATATATATATATATATATATATATATATATATATATATATATATATATATATATATATATATATATATATATATATATATATATATATATATATATATATATATATATATATATATATATATATATATATATATATATATATATATATATATATATATATATATATATATATATATATATATATATATATATAAAATTATTAGGGTTAAGTCATTGTCATTGACATTATTTATTATAGACTTAGCTCCACATATGGTGTTTGAAAATGGTGCGGAATGCATCGAAACACGTATCAGAATATTTTTAAGAAAAAGTGGTATTTACCAGGTAAATTAAATAAAAAAAACTAACATTCGTCTTTATCATTCTATCCGCAGGTATTCACTACTTCTTCAATCCCGTTCCAACGGCCTCTTGTTCGGATCTGGAGCCCTGGTTCTTATTGGTGAAGAACACCAACGTGATCGGAGTTGGTTATCAGGTGTTCGGCAAGACCACTCCAGTGGTCAGAAACTGGTACGACAAGGTGGACCGCAAGGCTTCCGACTTCACCTTCCCCACCGGCCCTAAGTGCCTCGGAGACTGGACCGACAAGTATGGAATCATCTCTGTGCATGTTTACTTCATTGAAGAGCCTTGGAAGATTGTCTGCGACCAAACCACGGAGAGCGTCAAACCACTCACGGGGCTTACGAAGATCGCTGTGGATGCTGGGTACAAGTTTGCGGACTTCCGAGCTAAGATCCGAAAGCATCTAAATGGATGGTAATTGTACTTCACGAATATATCAGTTTGTGAGAGACATACGGCTGGATAACTATATAGACTTTAATAATTCTCTAATAAGCAAAAAGTAAAAGAAGACAATAATGGTATACGAGTACTCAATCATTTATTTTATTTAACATTTTTACTGCCTCCATCCTATCTTATTGTCATTCTAGATTGTCGAGGTCAGCTCTCCTCAGCTACAGGTTATAGGTTCTTCTGTTATGGGCAATATCAACTAGGTCATGCCGTCGAATCATGTTTTTTTTCTGCAGCATCCACGAATTCTTTGGTCTTCTTCTAGATGTCTTTCGAGGAAGATCTATGGCGATTGCCTGATTCACAATATGATCAAATTTTCTGCGTCCTATGTACCCATACCATCTTGATTACCTTTCTTCTACCTTACTATTGATGTATGTTACATACGTGTTTGCATTTTCTTTATGTATTTTATGTAATAAAATAAATATTAACAATTTGAGTTTTCTTTATTTTATCAGACACTTGATTATTCACTTTACGGATGTAATGTCAAAATTAAAGGTATCTCAACTTGATATGAAACATCTATTTTTTTTATATGCAAGAAGATGGAAATCTGAGCATCCCAGGGCTTACGACCAGGCATTTGGTTGGCTTAAGCAATCACTTTATACACCTGTCTAACCTTCACCATTCTATCCATTATTAGTACATCTTTATTCTATAAATTTTTGGAACCTGTATATATGCAATAGTCTTTCACATGCGGATAACATTTTCAATAGATTCAGACACCTATCATATTGATATTTCACATGGAGAGTGAATAATTCAGTTTCTGCACATAATAATAAATTATTAATATTGAATAAATTATGAAATATCAACAAAAAAAATATCCAAAGAAGTATCTAAAAAAATAATTATTTCAGGTAACTCTCATAAAAATATATTTGAACTAATCCGGAATGAATCTTACTTTTGTTCAAACGAAGAAAGTATATAATAGGCAAAAGAAAACGGTGTTAAACAAATAAATTTTAAAAAAAATATTATAAAATATTGTTTTCATATTTCTTAAAGTCGAATATATCGTATGGATAAATAAAATAAACACATAGTTTTAGAACATCAGCATGATTTTAGGGATAAAGTAGATTTTAGGTAATATATACAAGAAATATATTCTTGTAAAAAATTACTCAAAGTTCAAATAGTGGGTATTAAAAATCTAAGTGACAAGAAGATGAGAAAATAAATATTATTCAAAGCCATAAGTACTAGGTACCGCTATCTACAGAAAAAATGTATTTTTCACAAAGCACTCTTTGACAAACCAGATATAGGGAGGTCAAATAAGGATGTCGATTCCAAGAGGAAGCTAACGCTTAAACGTAGTGCTCAAAATATTTTCCGCTTCCATATAAGCGCGTTAGACCACAGTGTTAAAAATTCCGGGCTCAATTCCAAGGTGGGTCAAAATAAATAGGTTTTTATCTTACCTTTAAATATTGGAGATATTTTTTGTTTTGATTGCAGATGTAACTTTATTTTTATAAATTAACTATAACTAACTAACTAACCATCACGCCGCTTCCCCGCAGGGGTAGGCAGAGAGATAGAACGCCACACTACTCTGTCTTTGCAAACATTCTTCGCCTTTTCCACGTTCATGCATCTCCTCATACATACCCGCCCATTTTTACGACTCCTAACCTGACCACTTTCAAGTATTTGGCATACCTGATCGTGCCATGTTTTTCTCGGTCTTCCTCTGCTCTTTTATTTTTTTTCCTTTTTTTATACTTGTGTAGTGTTGTCGGCTGTTATTGAATTTGTATGGGGATATTTCTGTAGCACTGATAAATAAATAAATTTGGCAAAAAAAGATCAACCGAACATAAGCCATTATTTTTTTATAGGCAGCGGGAATCGAATAAGCGATACCAAATTGCCAGTTGCGAGTGTCATTGTCTTGTAAATTTCCTTTATCCTGTAAAATAAACCCAGGAAAAAATCTTGAGATTAATAAAAAGAAATGTTTTTTGTTGTTCTTGTTGATACTATGAAAGAAAAAATTATTTTAAATAATCGCATAAATTATATTACACTTTATAAATATGTTAAAATCTATAATACGATCAGTAATTCGGCGACTATGTTGTCTGCTTTTGTTGTTTTTGTCGTTCTACTAGGGTTTGCTGACGCAAGCACCGGTGAGTCGAAAGCGTGCTTTAATTCTACGATATTCCTTATAATGAAGTTTTTCAATAAGTTATATTTGTTTCATGATGACGTTTAACGCATCGAAAACCATGGTATAATCGATTGTAAGAAACAGTGCTATTTATTATGCAGTAAGTATATATATGTTCGCCTCCTTAGTGTAATGGTCAGCACGCTTGGCTACTGTTCTGGAGGTCCCGGGTTCGATTCGGTACAATAAATATTTTTCACTGTACTATTTATTCAATATTACCCTGGACTGGTACCTGAAGTGGAGGGCTGATCACCTTTCCTTCATGTGTAAGCGATCAAGATAACACTGTGTTTGTTTTACGCAGTACCCTATGCACCATTGGGGTGCGGATAAGGGTTTTATTATTATTATTGTTGTTATTAAATATATATATATATATATATATATATATATATATATATATACATATATATATATATATATATATATATATATATATATATATATATATATATATATATATATATATATATATATATATATATATATATATATATATATATATATATATATATATATATATATATAACCTGCAAGGTAAGAAAAGACCCTACAAGATGGAAACCTTAAATTTTAAGAGACCTTGGGAGAATAAAAGAGGCGTCGGAAGACCTGAAAAAATATGACAAAGCCGGTATGGGGGTAAAAATGGCTGCAAGCACCAACTGACCGAAAAAAATGGAAGGTAGGGAAGAGGCCTATATCCATCAGTGGAGGAACAACAAGGAGAATAAACAAAATATAAAACCTGTGAATGTTTTAGTTTTACCACATTCCCAATTGTGAAGTTGTTCAATTAAGTTATATTTATTTGTTAATGATGTTGAATTCATCGAAAAACTAGTCATATATATTTTTTAATTTTATTTGTTTAGGACTTGTACGGGTTTACATATAAAAAATTGATATGATAAACAATAATTACATTGACAATAATAAACATTACATTACGTTAACAAAAATAGTTACGTTATAAAAAAAAGCCAATTAAACAATTCCACATTTGTGTAATATGTAATTACTATTAAAAACCATTCAGAGATTAAAAAAAAGGGTATTGATTAAAAAAATCAATTGTACGAAATAGTGGCCTTTACCATGTATTTACCTGTGAATGGTTAAATTTTACATGACATTCCTTGTGATGAAATTATTGGATTAAGTTATATTCGTCTGATACTGATGTGAAATGCATCGAAACATGTCTCACGATTGATTATAAGAAAAAGTGGTATTTAATATGTTGTAAGCTCTGTGAATATTTAATTTTACATTTCTAGTTATGAGGTTATTGGATTTAGTTGCATTTGTTTTATAATGATGTGAATCCATCGAAACGTGTCATTATCGATCAAAGTGGCATTTGCCAGGCCGTATGGAGACACTTGATATTATAGGTGTCTCAACTTGATATGAAACATCGTTATTTTTAATATGAAAAAAATGGAAGTCATCATCTGCAGGTTGAATAATCCAGTGTTTGATCTAATTAATAATTTTAATATTCTTAATTGTGATTTAATGTTTGTTTTTTTTAGAAAACTGGACTCAGCTACGAGTGAGGTTCTCACCCAGCGGTGTCCTTAATGACATTGATGGATTCTGGAGGGTTAATAACACCATGGAAGATATGCTAAACGCAGGCTGGACTGTTGCAGACACTTCTAATGACTTGGGTCTAACCACGGTTTGTCTTTCGGAAAGAGATGTACGAGTCTGTGGCCTCTACGATGCCAACGGATTTATTTCAGGAGTCCAGTTGGCAGTAAGTATAATATATCGCTCACTCCTTTCAAGAACGTCATAAATAAAAAATTGTCAATTTTCAGTTGTGCATGTTTTCGGAATGCCCAGAAAATGTTCTATATCCCAGCAAAAGCGGCATATTTTTAACATAATATTTACCCGCTACAGGGCAGAAAGTGTTTTTTTTTTGCATTTTGAAGAAAAGATATTGTTTAATTATTTTTCTAAATATGCTTAATATTTTTCAAATGAAGAAAAAAACACAACGTGATCGATAAATGATAAAGAGAGTGTTGACTCCAATATCTTTCTATTCTTCGCGTATATTTTGAACTCAGGACAGACGACAATGCCAAATTCATTAGCTATAGATAATTCTCATTTTTTTGTAGGTTCCAACATCAGATGTTGAAGGAAAGGGGATTCCATACGACATGACCAGGATGCCTACCTACGAAAAGAAGCTTATTAATGGTGACCAGTATTGGACATCCACGTACGTCATCGTTCACCCAACTTCCCTTATCGCTGGTGGAAGGTTGTCCATGCCGAGACTTGGAGACGGACTATGGTTAAAGACTGGATCTACGTACAAAGAAGTCCCAACAGATGAATCTGCTATTGCGACATCATACGAGTACATGAAGCAGAATTGTTTGCCTAACATGGGTAAGGTCAATAAATTTGATACAATCTACCAGTATTTCAGTAGAATATAAACAGATACATACGTAAATAAATATAAGGATGGAAAATATGACGATGTGATTTTTTTGTTCATTTTAAGAATAATCTAACGATTTTATTATTGTTTTTATTATTTAATAGGTACTTTTCATTCTGCCATATTTCTTAAAAAATAATTCTAGCACTTACTAATAATTATTAATTACTCTACCAAATACACTATGCTGACAATTTATGTTTTGTATATTTAATATATTTATATATATATATATATATATATATATATATATATATATATATATATATATATATATATATATATATATATATATATATATATATATATATATATATATATATATATATATATATATATGTATATATATATATATATATCAAAAATAAACTTTTCAAAAATGTTTGTAAATAAAAATAAGACCTGACACTTGCCGTAACATCCTTTCACTGACCAAATAAAAAAAAAGTGTTGATCATTTTCAAACAATGCATCGAAAAACACGTCATAAAACATATTAAGAAATAGTGGTATTTAACAAGTAAAACTTAAATTTAAAAAGATTCTAGTACAAAATGCTACTGAATCGTTAAATGACATTAAAATGAGTAATTGATTATTTATTTCATCCTCTCTGTCTTATTCCTCCTAACTAAGGGTTGTGACCCTTGTCGAAGCAACGACTACTCCAGTATCCCCTGACTGCACTGCACGTAACGCTCTTACCACCGAGATGCCTGCTGCTGCCTTAACTTGATCTATGATTTATTTCTAGGGACGCACTATTTTAAGGGTGACGCCAGCACCCAATGCTCAGACATGGACCCCTTCTTTTTGTTGACTTACAAAGGAAAAATGAACGCAGTTGGCTGGCAAATGTTCGGCAAGACAACTCCCGTGGACAGAGATTGGTACGACAATGTCAACCTTCGCCTGTCATCCGTTCTTGGTTTCCCCTTGGTAGACAGATGCCTAGGAGACTGGACTGTCAAGCATGGTGTCATCATGATACACATGTACTTCACAGACAAGCCTTGGGATATCAGGTGTAATCAAGCTGTCGACAGCGCAGTTCCCATCAGAGGACTCAAGATGCTGTCGTTGAATCTCATGTCTCATCTTGCCACAATGATAGGTGCTGCTACAAAGTTTTTCAAATATTAAAAGCATTTTTAAATGTGAAATACCATTTTGATGTTTGGATCATATGTAATTTGAAAAAATAAACGATTCTTATATATACCTTTGTATTTTTTGCATCTCAACAACGATGAAGGAGAATATGGAATATTTTGAGTGTGTCCGAATAATTGTTTACAAATCTGGGTTTCTCCACTCAGGAGTTATTTTACATTTTTTGACATCTCAATATAGATGAAGAACAACATAAAAAGTCTGGGGTCACGGAATATCATGAGATGGATCATATATATATGACTTTAAAAAAATTGAGTACCTTAGTTGTCAGTCATGGGTAGAATGGTGAATGTTATACGTGTGCGTAATGTGATCACTTAACCAGCCTATGACAGGATGTAAGCCCTGTAAATTCCCTGAATTCCTTGTTCTTCTTCATCTATGCTGAGATCAAAAATAGAAATATGGAAGTCTGGGTATTTACTGGGCTTACGACATGTCATAGGCAGGGTGATCACTTTACACACGAGCAACATTTACCATTCAACCCATGATTGTACAAGTATTTGGATTCACTCAACATGTTGATTCTTATATTACTCCCCATTTTCCTTATCCTGACAATGCGAATTGATGTTTATTTGGTTTAACCTTTACAATACCGATTTTCGTTAAATATACTTTTAAAGTCAAGCATTGCTATGACTCAGTCTGATTAAATTTAAAAAAATGTAAAGCACACGTTTAAAATATAATTTGTTTTACAATGCTTTTGAAGGAATGACATACTAAAAAAATGTATGAAACGACAATGTAGGTAATCGAAAATATTGATCATGCTGTTTGCCGTGAACGATTTACACGTTTAGTATTGAGTGTGTTGCCGTTAACTTCAACAGATGGCGCTGCCATTGAAAAAAAACATCCAACTTACTAACTAACCTTCACGCCGCTACCTCGAAGGGGTAGGCAAATATAATAGAACGCCACACTACTCTGTCATTTCAATGATGTTTCGCCTCACATTCATGCATCTCCTCATACATATCCGCCGATTATTTCGTTAATTTTGTTCTTATTGTATGATTAACGTAATAGTCTACAAAACAACACTTTTTTATTGTAAAATGAATAATTAATACTTTAATTTTGTAGAAAATATACAGCATCTTTATGTGTCACTGCAATGGAGTACAGAATAATTTTTATTTTTACTTTTTGTAAAAGACAGTCTTTACGTATTCATAAATAATTAATTATTAAATTACTAAAACGCTTATTTTTTTTTTGATAATAAATTTACGAATTCGATATTTGTCTTTTCTTTCTTTCTATTATTCATTGCAATCAATTTGCATATCGTATTGCTGAATCACGTTATACGTTTTTGTCTTATGTATGACGTGTGCGATTAAACAAGAAAATAGAAAGGTGATGTCAGAAAGAAGGTATATTTATGATTCATAATAATAATAACAACAATAATTGGCAGTACACAATGGAGTCTTGGTTCCAAACCTTATGTACCGAAGTGACACAAAAGACGGTTGAAAGTAGACTGTGGTCGAAATGCGTTCTCGTAAAACATTGTATGATAGATGTTCCAATGGTGATACGTGCAAGGCTGAGATAAGCATGTCGATAAAATTAAGAAAGGTGTGTTGAGATGGTTTGGGCATGTGAATTGAATGAGTAAAGAAAGGATAGTCATACAAATCTATGAGGCGAATGTATTTTATTTTATAAAGTTTATAAAATGTACCACATAGTATGAGGAAAAAATGTTCAAGAAATATTTTTTCTTTTGATGATATAAGTATTAGTAGTAGTAGTAGTGCATATTTTTTTTTGTAATGTACAGTTTTTTTTTATTTTATTTTTATTAACATTAATTGCATACATTTATTTAAATCAAAATTTTAAATATTTTATTTGCAGAGACTCACCAAGCCACTGTGTCTTGTCGGTGGAGTTCTTTTTAATACATTTTTTTTAAAAACGATTTTAACCTAATATACACACAAAAATGAGAGAAAAATTAAGAATATAAACTTTTTACAATTTTCATAGAATTAACTCTTGATCATTCACCCATTCCTTTATTTTGCCTTTGTTGCATATTTTATTTTGACCTCTAACATCCGTAATAGTAATTCGTCTTCAATTGCTCCGTTCATCCCTCTTACCTCATATCATGGCATTAGTAACATATGCTGGGGACCAATAATGATGATGCGAACGAATTTGCTTCAGAACGCATTTTCATTTCACGTATACGACGTACTAATCATTGTGCTATCTTGTTTATACAAGTACCTACCTGACGGAAATCTTTCCCTTTTTTTTAACAATGTTATGTTGTTCATCCTTCTAGCGGGCGATTTGAGAAAAAAACTAATGCCCTCACTTACTGCTCACTTCATACTAACTTGAGACGATTTCGTTTGGAAATTTGAGAAAGAGTCCATGTTTTGTACTTTGAAATAAATCACAAAGATTTTAAATTCGATTGGTGATATATAGACATTTGATCATAGTTTTTACTTTACCTATTTTTCATATCAAATATCTAAACCGAAATACAATGTGATCACAAAGTTAAAAAAAAAAAAACAAATCGAATTACTTTGGTATGAGTTGTTAAACAAGGTATTATTTCTTGACGTATTTAAAATTACTGGATTTATACACAACGATTGTGAATAAATAATAAAAATTATTCAAGTAAACCAAAAAACAAATTGTATTTTTCACAAGGTTGCAGTGCAGATGTATTGTTTTTGCACAAAATTTGCGTAATTTTCGCAATTTTTCGACGTATTCAGAACATTACAATAACAATAAAAAATCTTCAAGATTTTTGTCAAAATAATCGCAGATGACAAAAAAGTGAAACGCGCAGCAGTTTTTAAAGAAACATGAATATTTCAATGTAAAAAAAGGTGTTTAAACTTTGGACATCAGTCGACTGAACTGAAAAATACATTTTTTTTTCGACGAATGACGTATTCTATTCATATTATAATTTTACGAGCAACAGGCAAAATACTTTTTTTTCATTGTGTCTGGAGATATCTTGAGGAAAAACAAAAAATCATGGATGCTGCAATGAGAGGACATGGTTCGAAGACATGGCCCAGGTAACGTTGTCCATGACAGAAAGACCTACAACCTGAAGACGAGGAGAGCTGACCCCAGCAGTCTACATATATATATTATTTATATATATATATATATACATAAAAAACATATATGTAAATATATATATATATATATATATATATATATATATATATATATATATATATATATATATATATATATATATATATATATATATATATATATATACATATATATATATATATATATATATATATATATATATATATATATATATATATATATATATATATATATATACTTTATATAGAAAGTTCGTACCGAACGATGTACCTTTTCGTCATGCAGGGATTTTCTTATCTAGTAATATTTTATACTAAGCACATATCGTGAAAGGCTTTAAGTCATAGGAAAAACATGTTTTTACGCACATTATTGTGTGCGTAGACTATGATCTGAGATAAAGTAATATTTTTTGATGATTAAAAAAGCGCCATTTTTAAAAATACATTACAATAAATAAAATATATAAGTTTATTGTCCTGGCAAAATCATTTCAAAGTTATATAATGCTAATTTCAAATTATCATAAAAATGGAACATTAAAAATTAATCTGTTAACTACTTGTACGTATAACATATGGTATTGATTTTAAATAAATTTAATGAATGAATCTGAAAAAACGCATATTAAGAAAACACATAACGTTCTTTTAGCCCTATTCGCACCCTATAATGGTGCATAGGGTATTGGATAAATGCGGTCTTAATTTGATGTTAGTTATATGAAAGCAATGCGTTCCAGACAGTTGGGTGCATGAGTGTATGTTGGATGACTGTTTGTTGATGCGTGAGTGTATGTTGGATTAGTGTATATTGATATATGACTTTGTGTTAGATGGATGTATGATGATGTTTAACTGAATTTCACGTAACAAGATAAATAGTGGTATTAACCAAGTAAAATTAACATTGAAAATGGATTGATATTACCGAAATGTGACTGCCGAATCAATTAATCAATTAAATATATTTCGACCCCCCCCCCTGGGAATTGAACCCGGGACCTTCAGCACGGCAGCCAAACGCGCTGATCACTACGATATTGAGGCAGACTAAAGTGTATATATAGTCCAGGGATGGCTAACCTTTTTGAGCCTGAGTGCCAAAAAAAAATATGTATCGTGCCACATGCCATTAGATTCAGCATGTCTTTTTTAGGTTAGAAAAAGTACTTGAAATTTCCAGTCACGTTTATATATTTGTAATTTTTTCTCAATATTACTAATATTAAAGCATTTACTTTGTGGTAAGTCATTTTTACTTTTATATTTTTTTTACAAAAACCTAAGTAATATTAGTATACATCCACTCACCGAGATTTTTATGTCCACCGGTTTCAAGACATATCCGTCTCTTCGTCAGGACAATTACTACCACAGCAAGCAAACAATACTACCCGTCACTACCATAGCATTATTTACACACTTAAAACTAGACAAAATGTTGTAACTTAGCTTCGAACGCTTTTGTAGTATCAAAAATAACATTTATTATTTTGCCACGGCCTTGTAATTTTACATTTAGTTCATTCAAATGGGTAATTTTATATTAAATCATTTAAATATGTTTAATTTTTTTTAAACGTTTTAATTTTTAGTATTATCCTTTTAATTTTTTTCTATATTCGCGTGCCATAAAAATCGTCTAGCGTGCTACCTATAGAACGCGAGCCATAGGTTCGCCATCCCTGCTATGGTCTATATTATACTTTACTACTATGTATAACTGTATTTTGTAAAATATTTTTTATATATGGTTTTGCAAACAAACTTACAAGCAAAAAAAAACTGTTTATGAAATACTTGAAAGGTCTTTTCGTAAACAAGCTGTATGCGAGGTAAATTTATAGTTCCTCATTTAAATGATATATCCCAAAGGTCATAATGAAATCTGACTCAAGTTCTTAAAGATTTATTCAATAAAAAAAATATTGTTTTCATTAAATTCACTTTGTAAGACGTATATCGGTAAAAAAAAATATATTTGGAAAAAAAGATAAGCTGTGTACATATAAATTAAGACGAAAATGACTCTAAGACCACAGTAAGGTACAGCATGAAGTTTATAGCAGTGCTTCTCGTCACTTTGGCTTTCGCCAATGCAAAAGTTGGTGAGGAAATATTTTTATACAAATCGATACTACTGTATACCCAGCTACACAAGTGAATTTTTAATTATTATTTTTTTAAATTTTTAATAATTAATTAATCTTCATTCGTTTTTAAAATACGAAGCTAGTGAGCTTTAATCATATCAATTTTTAATCAATTTCACTTCACTTCAAACCTTTATCCGCACCCGATGGTGCATAGGGCACTGCATAATATTGCCACAGTGTTATCTTGATTGTTACTTACATTAGGGGGGTGATCACTCCCGAGCTTCAGGGGATAATATTAAAAAAATAAAAGGTTATAAAACCATTTATATTTTTCTCACCCCCCCCTGGGAATCGAACCCGGGACCTCCAGCACGGTAGCTAAACACGGTAACCATTACACCACGGAGGCGGACTCGTCAGATTTAGCGATTGTTTTGATTATATAATTTTTTAATTCAGCATTAACTTTGTGAAATATCTCAACTGTATTTTCATCTGTTAATGAGAGCATCTCTTATAATTGAATATTTCATATCTTAGAATATTTCATTTTTATTTAATATTTTATAAAATTTTAATTAACAATTATATATTTTAAAAAACTCAAACAGATCAAGTCCTATTCCAAAAAAATAGCCTTAGCTTCAATGCGGCGTTTGAAAATGCATCGAAACACGTGTCACAATAGATTTAAAGACATAGTGGTATTTCCCAAGTAAAACTTGAATGAAAAATGTATAAATTTTACCACCTATGACTGCAGAATCAATAAATGAAATTATTGATAAAAGCTACAACCGTCATTTATCTACAATTGTAGTTTTTCAGGCATTTATTAAAGGGAGTAATCGGTTGCTGCTTGCAGCCAGTTCTTACCCCCTATGTCGTCGGACCATCTTTTTTGAGGTCTTCGGACGCTTTTTTTATTCTCCCAATGTTCTATAATGAAAATTAAATGAATATAATGATACAGAGACATGGGAGAAACTGCGTGTGAAGTTCTCGATGAGCGCCGTTCTAGGGAATGCTTATTGGCCAATAAGCAATACCCTTAAGGAAGCGGTTGCAGCCAATTGGACAGTGGTCACCAACCCCACTGACTACTCACTCACGACAGCTTGCGCCTCCAGTACAGACTTGGGAGTGTGTGCGTTGTACGACCAGAAGGGGTCCATCGCAGGGCTGCAGTATGCCGTAAGTGAATTATCTAACTAACTAAGAATCATGCCGCTTCTCAGTAGGGGTAGGTAGGGATAAGTTATAAAATAGATATTTACTCTACTCTTGTTTCTAACTGCATTTGCCTCATAAATTTATTTTACTTTTCTCTCTTCACTCATTCGATTCACATGCCCAAACCATCTCAACACACTTTTCTTAATTTAATTCGATAATGCTTATCTTAACTTAAGTATTGATGAAGTAAGTTTAATTTAATTAAATATAATATGTATCAGTTAAATGAGAAGGATATTTTATGTGATTATAATCCAGGATTTGGAGCTCACATACAAATGAATGTTTCTGCCAAATAAAAGTTCTCCTCATTCTAACATAGATGTCTCTTGAAACTCTCGCACACTGTGTTTCGAGTTTGATTAATATATATAGAAGTTTCAAGAATTTGAGTAGTGTCAATCATGGGTAGAATTGATGAATGTTTCACACGTGTAAAGTGATCACTTATACCAGCCTATGACGTTCGTAAGCCCCGTAAATACCCAGACTTCGATATTTTTCTTCATCTTTGTTGAGATGGCAAAAAATAAAAGGTTTTTTTACTTCACAGATCTCAGCTTCCGAAATCGATGCGCAAGGGCTTCCGTTCAATTTCACAGAATATCCCGAATTTCAAATGAAAACGATCAGTGGTGCTCAGTATTGGACGTCCACGTTCTTGTTGGTCAGCCCGATGTCACTCTGGTTGGGGGGAAGGAGAACTATAAAGCATCTAGGAGAGGGTTTGTGGATAAAGAAAGATTCAGATTACGTGCAAATTTCGACTGACGAAGCTGATATTGCGAATAAAACTTTATATAAGAAGCAGAACTGCCTTCCTGGAATGGGTGAGATACAATATTTTTCAAATAAGTATATACATATTGTTTCTTAAGTAATTTTTTTGGTAATATCTTTCCATTTTAAATTAAGTTTTACGTGGTAAACATCTCTATTTTAAAAAATCTATTATGACACGTGTTTCGATGCATTCCGCATCATTTTGTCACTGTGGATTGTAAGAAAAAGTGGTTTTTACCAAGTAAAATTGAATTTAAAAAATAGTTATTTAAACGTTTTGTACTGACGTTTCTTGGCGGAACTGCATTTTAAATAATAAAACAAAAACCACAACACATTTTTTTATTATATTTTGAAGAAAATAAATAAAATAAAAATTGTAAATTGCAGTTATTTTTTTATTATTTAAACATATAAACAGCTCTTTAAAATAAATAAAATACGAACCATGTTTCAACCACTTTTATTCCGAATTATTTTGACATATACTTTGTCCTCTTCAGAGATGGAAACGTGGGTATGTATTTATTCCTGAATAAGACAAGACATTTGTCAAAAAAAATATAGAATCAAAAACAAGAGTGGTTAAAACCAATGATAGCATTTAATATTTTTAAAGTAAATAAAAAATTAGCCGTGATAATTCAGCAAAAAATGTTGTATATAAAATTTTATTTATACATTAAAAAAAAGTAACGTCACGTTGAATTTTAAGGCCTTTAATTCTCATTTTTGTACAGTTCTCAAACGACGTTGTAATGCTTATTTTGTACCTCTGGACTTTCAGTGTTTTTTTTTTTAAATATTGTTTTGTTTTGTTTAAAATCTTCTTTTTCTGAAATGGTTTAGTTTTCTCAACTCTTCCTATTATTGTATTGTCTCATTGTTTTTGTAGGTACACACTATTTATACAACACGACAACGGAAACGCCATGTTCCGAAATGGAGCCATTCTTTCTGCTGGTATCAAAAGGTGACGTTGTTGGAATCGGATGGCAGTTCTTCGGAAAGGTGACTCCTTCCGGGAAAAACTGGTACGACGACATGGACCAACAGCTGATCGAACTGGCTGTACCTTTGGTTGGCGACTGCTACTCGGACTTGATCCAACAATACGGGCTTACCTCCATTCGCACTTACTTCGGAAAAGAGCCCTGGAAGATCCAATGCGACCAAAAGAAGGACAGCATTGTCCCGATCACGGGAATCTCCAAATGGTTGGTCGACTCAAAATACAAGAACGCTCTGAAGCAAGCGGAAAGGAAGGTGAAAAAGGAGAAGAAACCCAAAGAAGATAAGGAAAATAATATGGTTTAACTCGTGGTTAATAGCAATGTAAAAAATTACGCGAATTGCCTCTATTTGAGAAATTTTGTTGTTATAATATATTTTCGTTATTATATTATTAGTTTTTTTATCAAATCTTTTTTATATCATATCAAAATAATATTCGTTTAATATGTTTCGTATAATTCTTGATTTTTGTTAAATAAATATGAGTGTCCCTAATAAAATATATATTTATTTATATAAAATGATATTTTGTTATTACTTTAACCCAGATATGGGAGATCAAATGAATTAAAAAAAATATCGATTAAACATCACGGTGTTTGAAAATGATGCGGAATGCATCGAAACACGTGTCACAGTAGATTTTAAGAAAAAGTGGTATTTACAAAGTAATACATTAATTAAAAAAAATAATTATATTAAATTACATTGATTGAAGTCATAATCTACAAAAAGAAATCATTGTCAATCATCCGATTTACAATCCAATGCATGCACACATTCCTTGGAGAAGGACGTCTTTAGTGAACCGTCTTCAGCACTAGAGCTAACGCTGCATCTATCCGAAGTAGTACTTTATGCACCTTTTGGGGAGTCAAACGAAACAAAATATAAGTCGACAAAATCTAATTGTCTTGGGATAATATTACATTTTGATAGTAAATATAATACTTACTTAAACATTTTTTTACATTTAAATAATTATTAATACCTGTATATAACATACATATATATTAGTCTGTCACTTATTTTTCAACATGATTATTTCTGAATGCAAAGGGCATATTTTTTTAATTGAAATACAGTTAACCGCGCTGAATTGTATCAGAACATTTTTATACAAGTTACGTTGGAGTACAAATGAGCGGGTGGCACTCACTCCCTTTGTCGTCATTCAAATGCAATTAGTCACGATATTATTTGAACCCTTAAGAATAATAAAACATTTCAAATTACTATTATATATAGAGGAGAAGAATCTCACTTTGTTAGAAAATCTTTGGGGCGGCACGGATTAAAATCATCGTACAGGGATGATATTTCGTATCTGATTAGGCCATGGTAGTTTTCAAATATATGCGTTTTCAAATTTTTCAAGTTTTTTTTGCCATATAAAGGGACACCTTGTATATCATATATGTGTGTGTATTAAATATGATATTAAATTGCCATATGAAAGGACACCTTGTATATTATAAATGTGTGTGTATTAAATATGATATTAAATTACGGAATTAGATATGAAAAAATATTTATATTTTCAATAAGCCGATACGGTAAGAGCCAACATTCGTATACAAGTACACTTATTGGAAAAAATGTAAAAGGAAAGAATTATGTTTGAATTTAAGAACAAACATAAAAAAAAACAAAGGCTGTATTTCATCTAACCGTCTCGTCGCTTCCCCGTAGGGGCAGCTGGAAAGGAGATAGATCATAAAAGTCCCAAACTATTGGTAGACTTGCTTCGCTTCTTTTACATTCATACATCTCCCAAACATACGTCAATTGTTCCGAGCTTTGACCTGTATGTTTTCGAGGACTTCTTCAACATGCCATGGCTTCGGAATTCTTCGGCTTCTACTTCCAGCTATATTGCTGTGAATGTTCACATTGTAAATGTGTTTTATGGATAATTCATCAATCTTTCTCACCACACGCCTACACCATCGTTTGGCATGTACTTACTTCTTGTACTGAAAATCTTCAATGATTATCCGAGTTATTCGTTCTTTACGTATTTTGCCGTTAAAGCAGTTATATATACAAAGTATAATTCAATTAAGTGATTTTTTTTAATTATTGTAATTGTTTTACCAAGCACCTAATTACACGGATTTATAAACATTATCTTATACTTGTTATCAATATTAATAAATAAGAATCATGTCCGATTTAATTAAATTTTATCAATTTATTGTAATCATTTATGTATTATTTAAGCCTTATTATTTGGTTTTAATGATTTCGTAGATTAAAATAAGCGCCCTACATGGTAGATTATGTAACATGTCATGTTTAATGAAAATTGTATATAAAGCGATTCAATGGATTATTAGTGAATAGTAAAACTTAATAAGCCATGAAGTGCGCAATTGTTTTATTATTTATCGTGGGAAGTGCTGTGGCAGATACTTGTAAGAATTTTATAACCAGTATTAAATCATTTATTTAAAAAATAATATTTTATATATATATAAATATATATATTTATATATATATATATATATTTATATATATATATATATATATATATATATATATATACACATATATATATATATATATATATATATATATATATATATATATATATATATATATATATATATATATATATATATATATATATATATATATATATATATATATATATATATATATATATATATATATATATATATATATATACATATATATATATATATATATATATATATATATATATATATATTTATACATATATATATAAATATATATATTTATATATATATATATATATATAAATATATATATATATATATATATATATATATATATATATATATATATATATATATATATATATATATATATATATATATATATATATATAAATATATATATTTATATATATATGTATAAATAAATATATATATATATATATATATATATATATATATATATATATATATATATATATATATATATATATATATATATATATATATTTACATGTATAATCCTATTTATAATATACGACAGTCACTTCCTTTTTCAATTTTCAGTTTAATTTTTACTCGGTAAATACCAAATTTAAAAAAAAATCTATTGATACTCGTGTTTCGATAAATAAATCATTATTTTCAAATACCAATAAATGTACAATACTGGATGTTGTACTCTTTAAGTGATTAAATATTAACAATAAAAAATAAAATGTCATATTTTTACTAACTTAATAATGTGAACCACACTCATCAAACCAGCGATAGTTAGTTAAGGTACATAACACCCTTACAATTTTTATTGTAGGGGGGTTATGTAAGAGATAATTTTTAAATAAAACATTATATGTACGTACATATTTTTTTAAAATTCCAATAAAAATAATCTTCACGTTTATTTACATCTATTCTTTAATTTTTTTAATATCAGATTGTCTTTCCATGTTTTTTTAACCGTTATTGGGTTTTTTATATTGCAAAATGGGATTTAACGTTATTTTTTAAGAAGCAATATAAATTTTACAAAAAAAATACGAACTTTTTTCCATATCACCATGAAACTGTTTTTTTCACATTTCTCATTAATACACAATAGGTATTACAAGGGTCATTGACTAATTATTCTTCGTAAAATTCGTATACTATTTTTCGTATAATTATTCTTTGGCAAAAAAGCTGAATATTAAAAAAAAATACAGTTGATGACAAATGACAAAATAACATGTCTTAGGTAATTTATTATGTGTACGATATTAGAAAAATAATATCTGATTTTGGCGTAGGTACATTACGTACCACTTATTTTGTATCTGATATTATTGGGTCATGATTTTTTTTATCATTTTTATTAATACTACTTCAGATCAAATCAGATATGTGATGTGTGTGTCAATTTATTTATTTATTTTAGAGTTAGAAATATTATTTCGGATTAATTTGAACGTGAATTATTACATAATATTAATGAAACAAATCCATTATTTGCACATATTCATATTCAACAAATATACACATATAAAACGAAAAATATGATTTTAATTTAGCAAAATGGCAAGACTTCAGGGTGAAATTTTCACCATTTTCGACTGGTGTTGGAGTAGACTCCTTCTGGCCTATTGAGAAGGAAATGGCGACAGCCCTCAGTAAGGGGTGGGTGTCCGTTAATTCAGCTAACTCCCTTGGAGCCACCACCCTTTGCCTATCTCGAACCGACGTCAGGGTGTGCCCCATGTACGACGGAAAAGGATTCATCGCTGGACTGCAGATCGCTGTATGTATCGTGTATTTATATTTATGTAAATCTACTACGAATCAATATACAGTTGTAAAAAAAAATATTTCGATCAATTGAGGAAAACATCTTGAATAAGAAGAGGAACAAACTCAGAAAATATATCAGTATTTTTAATATATGTTTTACTTTGTAAATACCACTATTTATTAATATCTATTATGACACGTGTTTCGATGCATTCCGCATAATTTTAAACGTGTCACTATGGATTAGAAGAATTTGTGGTATTTACCATGTAAAATTTAAATTAAAAAAAGAAGATTTTACTATAAAATGATGCCAAATCAGTTAATGAAATCTGTCTCTAGTTTTGTATATAAAATCAGTTTTCTCGAAATATCAATGTTACTTCTAAGATATTAATGTTACTATAATAAAAAAAAATCAAGGTATTTTTATCCAGATATACTATCAGTGAAGATAAATGCTAAATTTGATTCATGTTTATATTATCTAAGATTAAAAAACATCATACGATATTAAGTAGGTTTTTTTTACGGATTTATGAAATACTTAGAAACTTGTCTTTTGTTTGTTTCTTGAAAGTTTTTCGCAGATACTTTGTGGCACATTTTATAAACTTTATAAAATTAAACAACTTTGTTTTAACCACTTTTTATTATTAGTACACTTTAACCTACCGGTTTCGACAAAAACCTTGTCATCATGAGGGTTAATTAAATTCTAAAACATTAAAATACTCATAATTAATTGCATTCCCTTGCCAAAACTTCCACACACTCAAAAAAATATCCTTAAATTGTTTTTTGTCTTTCAGATGTTAAAACCATTATATTTTTTTTGCTATTTTTTTAAAATAACGAATATATTTTTTGCATTTATTTTGAGATGCTCTCTCTTTCTGTCTTCTTTACTTAATCTCTCTAATTCAATATTTTTAAGGAAGCTTCAATTCTATCACGTATACACTGTACGGTGCTGCATGTGCAATTTTTTTCTTAACGTTTTTTTTCACTGCCTAGGTTCCTGCAACTGATTTAGACGGAAAGGATGTCCCCTACGACTTCACACGCTTCGACGTGTTCGAGAAGAAGATGATTAATGACGTCCTCTACTGGACTTCCACGTATTATATTGTGGATCCGGCCACAGTGGCTGCAGGAGGAAGGCCATCAGCTCCAAGGTACGGAGACGGACTCTGGATCAAGAAAGGAACGGGGTTCATGCAAGTTCCCACAGATGTGGAAGGAATCAAGACCAAGACAGCGTACAAATGGCAGAATTGCATTCCGAATATGGGTAAGGGCTATAGATGCACATCTATCAATTTATATATATATATATATATATATATATATATATATATATATATATATATATATATATATATATATATATATATACATATATATATATATATATATATATATATATATATATATACATATATATATATATATATATATATATATACATAAATATATATATATATATATATATATATATATATATATATATATATATATATATATATATATATATATATATATATATATTTATATATATATATATATATATATATATATATATATATATATATATATATATATATATATATATATATATATATATATATATATATATATATATATATGTATATATATATATTTATATATATATATATAAATATATATATATATATTTACATGTATAAATTATATATATATATTTATATATATAATTTATACATGTAAAATAATTTATGGGTATGTATGAGGAGATACGTGATTGAAAAAGAGGCGAGGATTGTTTGCACTCTAACATAAGTGTAACTTTTACCATTCTATCCATGATTGACGACCACACAACAATTTTTTTTGGAATTTCTATATATATGGTATAAATCACGACGTTTCGTGAATATTCACTGGAGCCATCTATAGTTAGCTTGAGAAAGCTTTCATTCAACAGAGATTATTATATTTATTTATGTTTTGGTTACAGGAATCCACTACTATTACAACGCTACTCCCGAGATGGATTGCGCCGAATTCTTCCCGTTCTTCCTCATGGTAAAGGAAGGAAACCTTATAGGCATCGGTTGGCAAATCTTAGGCAAGACCCAGTACGTTGGGAGGAACTGGTACGAAACCATCACGGGCAAAGGCGTCCAACTGACTGTACCACTTGGCCCCACCTGCCTGCCAGAGTATGCCGACAAGTATGGAGTCATATCTGTTCACATGTACTTCGTGAAGGAACCCTGGACCATCACGTGTGACCAAGAGACTGAAAGCGTAGTACCCATTCCCGGGATGTAGTTCATTCAACCTGTTTTGAGCAATCTAACGATGATTTCATTAATCGATTCAGCAGTCATATTGTGGTTTTATCTATCCATTTATTATTTTAATTTTTACTAAGCAAATACCACTATATCTAAAAATGTATTATGACACGTGTTTCGATGCATTCCGCATCGTTTTCACATACAATATCGTTTTTTTTATATTTCGTTTATTGGTGTTTGAAAATTTGTGACATCTAACGCTTACTTTACATATTCTTAATAATAACAAAACTGTCTTGCGTTTCGATTGAATGAAAATGTATTATTTTATTCATTTCGCTGTGCGAACTCTCCTAGTCCTAAAACTATTGTACTTTACAAAATTATAACTAATAAACATAAGTGACTTCCAGAGGCCCTTGGGTCCATTTAGCTAATTTGTGAATTCACTTGATTGTATTGAATAAAAGATTACTTGAAATACTTTTGAGTTTTATTTAAACATTTGCAGGTATTTTTCATGCTGAAAATTATCAAACTTGGCATATTTATCATTTACCACACAAGCACACACACACACACACACATAAAGAATTATATTAAAATTACATATATATATGTATAAATATATATATATATATATATATATATATATATATATATATATATATATATATATATATATATATATATATATATATATATATATATATATATATTTATATATATATATATATATTTATATATATATATATATATATATATATACATATATATATATATATATATATATATATATATATATATATATATATATATATATATATATATATATAATATATATATATATATATATAAATATATATATATATATATATATTATATATATATATATATATATATATATAATATATATATATATATATATATATATATATGTATATATATATATATATATATATATATATATATATATATATATATATATATATATATATATATATATATATATATTATATTATATATATATATATATATATATATATATATATATATATATATATGTATATATATATATATATATATATATATATATATATATATATATATATATATATATATATATATATATATGTATATATATATATATATATATATCCATATAAATAATATTGTCATTATCTAATTTGATCTGAAGTAGTTTTAGCAAAAATGATTAAGATTTTTTTAAGACCCAATAATAACAGATAAAAAATAAGTGTTATGTATTTAATGTACCCACACCAAAATCAGATAATTTAAATTTTTCTTATCGTACACAAAATAAATTATCTAAGACCTTATGTATTTTTTTTGTGTAACTACCTTTTTTATTTTGTCATTTTTTATCACTTTTGTTTTTGTTATGAATGTATTTTTCTATAATCAGCAGTTTTTTTAACCTTGATACGAAGAGTATCAGTGAATAACACTTGTAAAACCTATTATATATAGATATATGAGATATGTGAAAAAAGTTTCCAGACTCTTCTATATCAACGATATAAAAAAAAAAGTATGTATAATTTTAAGTCTTTATTTTTTTTATTTAAAGTTGCTGGAAATAATGTATATTTTATTTAAATCTAGCCGTACTTGGCTACGCGTTGCTATGTCTGATTGAATGTAATATAAAGAAAACAGAAAGCTCCCTTTTCTCACTAAAATGTTTAATCTCATAATGTTTGTGAACCAATGAAAATGCTTCAAACATATCGTAGTCGTACAGGAGAAAGTGACCAACTAACAAAACGTAAAATGTCAGAAGGGCCATGTAAGTCACTTCTGCTTGGCAAGAAAATAAACATCAATGCAGTTAGTCATTTTAAACTAGTCAATTTATTATACTTCCAAGTTTAAAATCCTTTGGGATTTTTTCAGGGCAATATTAAGCTAATAAGATATCAAATAGTCAATGATAACGTTTTTGTAAAAAAAGCACTTGGGCACTTTCTCCTGACTACGATACATACCTGTAAACATCAAAATCCTTTTTAAAATATTTTTTATTGATCCACATAAGTGATAAAATCAGTTTAAATAACACAAGTAAGATATGATGAAAGCATGACTTACGAAAATATATAATTAGATTTAGATAAGTAACATATCTCTACAAATATGACACTATCCTCATCACTTATCGTTCACTTTGTGTAATACCACTTAAAAACTCTACTGTATGACAGCCAGTTTCAGAATAACCATTCCATCTTCAGGTCAAATGTAGACTAAAAAAGAGTTTTTAATATGGTATTACACAAAGTGAACGATAATTGATGATGAGAGAGGAAACGAAAATTTACAATATTTTTTTTGTTTTATATAAACAATTATAACTAACTAACAATCACGCCGCTTCCCTGCAAAGGAAGGTAGAGAACACTAATCTGTATTTGCGAACAATTTTCGCATCTTTAAAGTTCATGCATTTCCTTATACATATATGTTAAGTTTTCCTCAGTCACCCACTGCTTCTATTACTGTACACAATCATCTCATAAATTTGTTTTACTATTCTTTCACCGTTCATTCGATTGACATGGCCAAACCATCTAAACAAAACTTTATAATTTTTTTTATCGGTAATGCTTATCTCAGCCTTATTTTTGGTATATCATCATTTGAACATCTATCATACATCGTATTATTATTAATTACCGCAGATTTGTGAACAATTATTTCTCTTTATATAAAAAATATGATAGCAACACTACAAAACTACAATCATTTGATTATGTTGTCTAATCAATTATCTTTGAACTGAATCAGTAATTTATGACCATATATAACAGTAAATTTTTGTGTTTCTTCTTAGTAGTTTAAAATGAAGTTCCTTATAGTGCTGTTGGCCACTACTGGTGTAGCATTTGCTGACACATGTTAGTTTTAAATTCACTTTTATAATCCAAATAAAACACAGCAATATAAAAATGAAGAAAACATGTTAATTTAAAAAAACATCTATGGGATTCTGTATTCAAAATAAAGTAAAATTGTTATTTTAAAAACGTTTCTAACTTCTTTAAGTAATATTCCATAACAGAATATTACAAATCACAGTCCACAGATTTTTGAAATACTAAACCCAAAACAAAGCAAAACTAAAACAAGAATTTTTACTTAATCAAAAGGTTATAAATTAGATATTTATGTTTACTCGTTTTTCGTAGCCAAATGGACGGATTTCCGTGTGAAGTATTCCCCGGTCTCTACAGGAGTCGGAGTGGACTCGTACTGGCCAATTCACAAGATCCTGAATGATGCACTATTGGATGGGTGGTCCATCGTCTCAGCGAGCAACTCCCTCGGGGCTACCACCCTTTGCTACAAGGCAGACAACAGAGTCTGTCCGTTGTACGATGCCAAGGGAACGATTGCTGGCATGATGCTTGCGGTAAGAAAAAAAAAGTTTTATTATTCACTGATTTCGCATTGATTCTGTGGAATAACATGATCATCTTAATATAAAAACTGAGTTGGTTTGACTGACTTTATTACTATAAACAGGACTGGTTTCGAGAATATTTGTAGTTCTGGAAACTAGTTGTGTTTACATTAATACGCGTAAACTTAAAGAAATTTTAAAAATATGTGGCTAAAATTATTTTATTTTTGATAAAAAAAAATCATTAATTGATTCGGCAGTCACTTTGTGGTAAAATCTATCCATTTTTTATTAATGTTTTACTTAGTAAATACCACTTTTTCTTAAAATCTACTGTGACACATGTTTCGACGCAATTCGCATCATTTTCATACGGTGTTTGAAAATGAAGCGTAATGCATCGAAACACGTGTCACAGAAGATTTTAAGAAATAGTGGTATTTACTAAGCAAAACATGAATTAAAAAAAAAAGTTTTTACCATCGTCCTTTTTATTGAAGGATTAGGGAATTAAACAGGAATATCACTTGGGTTTCTCGTCTAGTTGGGTGCTCGAAATATATTGTGAGGAGTCTTATAAAATAAGTTTCCAGAAACTGGATCTGAAGACGTAGACCTTAAAAAAAGAATCAGCAGAAGACGCGTGACTTCTTCTAGAAAAGACCATTTAAAAAAACTGTTAAAGCAAATCGGTTTTTAACGGCAACGAAATACACAGCAAGTTACAATCTGCCAGCACTTCAAATGAAGAAAATTAAATTATCCGAGTGAATGAAATTTAACTTAAAATTACTTAAAAAAACATCTAACAAAGATGTCATTATTAATTAATGGAGCAATATCCTATTTATTGATTCGGCATTAATTTTGTAGAATGACATGATTATTTTATTAAAAATTAACACTTGAATATACCACTTTTATGAGTTTTATTCACATATACTTAATTCATTTGTTTTAATTTGTACCAGAAGATTAAAACATCTGTAAGTTTTCGAAACTAGTCGTATTTAAAAATAAACCTCATTAAAGTGGTATATTCAAGTGTTTAATTTAAATAAAATCAGCACTATACAATGTTGCCAACTTTGGAAATTATGGGATGTAATTTGGGAATTGTGAATCATTTTTTTTCAATTCTACCAGTTAAACAAAATTTTATTTAAGGACGATTCTGGTCCGATTGCCTCATAATGCGATGCTTGGTGTAGCTGTGGTCAGACCAATATTTATAGTGAGTGTTTTTGCCTAGAATTTTCACTCGTGAATTACGTTAAATTATAGTAACTTTAAACATAAAGAGTAAATCCACTCACGAGTAGGCATAGGCTATGAAACATATAAAGTTTAAGCCTGACTAGGGACATGATAAACGGGGTAGCTAGATTTCAGAGACACTTGGACGTTAGGTTATTAAAAAAACAATATTTACTACTATTACTACCATCACGCCATTTCTCCGCAGGGGTGGGCAGAGAGGATGGGACGCCACACTCTTCTGTCTTCTCGCCTCCTTCACATCCATACATCTTGTCATACATGCCCTCCGATTACGCAGACTTTTGACACCGCCAAAGTTTAGGTTCTGATTGATCTGATCGTGCCAAGTCTTTTTCGGTCGTCCTCGTTCTGTTTTCCTTCTCACATTCGCCACATATATTTTCTTAGTCTTTCTCTCGTTATCCATTCGCTCCACATGTTTAACCACCGCAAAGAACTCTTCCTAATATTTTCAATTATTCCTCGTTCAGCCTTACATTCCTTTTTTATATCTTCGTTTTTAATTCTGTCATATAATGATTTTCCACACAATCGTCTAACAATATTTATAACTCACATAATATAATAAAACTGAGTCAGTTGTAGAACTGACAAGTCACAAACATGACCAACTTTCATATCTCACAAATTGAGACTATAATTTTTAACAGATCCCTCCCGCTAACGTAGAAAACCAGAACATTCCTTACGACTTCAAGAAGTTCCCAGTTTACGAGAAGAAGGTCATCAACTCCGTCGAGTATTGGACTTCCACTTATTACATCGTGGATCCAAAGGTGATCATCGGCGGCGGAAGGCCCAACACGGTCTCTCGCATAGGAGAAGGCCTTTGGTTGAAGAGCGGAAATGGTTTCGTGGAGGTGCCAACAGACTTGGAGAGCATCAAGAAAAATACACCTTACACATGGCAAAACTGCATTCCGAGTATGGGTAAGAATTGCCATGCATTTTCTCATTCCCAAAATATGACATTTTAACTTTTTTTCCTTCTTTAAATGTTTCAAGAACGTCATAAATAAAAAAAACTTGATTTTTCAGGAGATCGTATTTAAAGTTAAAAAATACAATACAATGTATTAAAAAATAATACCAAGCCACTTATTGAATTTTTTACTATGCAACAGATCTTTTAAGGTAAAACCTGGAGGTTTATTTTCCATTTGAAAAATATCTAGGATATTTAAAAAAATTATTAAACAATACCTTCTTCAAAATGCAAAAACAACACTTTCTGGCTTGTAGCGTGTTAATATTAAGTAAAAAATATGCCTCTTTTGCTGAGACATAGTACATTTTTTGGACATTCCGAAAACACGCACCACTGAAAATTGTCGGTTTTTGATTTATGACGTTTTTGAAAGGAGTGAGCGATATGTAGTAGTATAGGATGAAATTTTGGAACAGTATAAAACATAATAAACACACTCACACATACACATACATATATATGTGTATGTGTGTGTGTTTGGTAAAACATCGTAAGGATTAATTAATTGTAAATCATTGAAATGAATTGAACGCGTTGTTAGAAGATGAATTTACTTATAATATTAATAAATTTTTAAGAGGTAGATGATCTCGTTTATTTGGAAGGTATGTTTTCAAGGGATGGAAATATTGATAACGATAAAGGCTTTTCACATGAAATTGGATATTTTGCAAACTAAATTGGATGAATAACAAATCAATTTGGAAGTTAAATTTTACAACATTTTGAATGTGTCCAAATACTTGTTCACAAAATCTGGATTATCTCCAATTACAGGAGTTATTTTCAAAGTATTTTTTGTCGACTGTCTTGCTGTTTTGTTGTTTTGACGACCGTCATAGGTTGACATCCATCAGCTCCGTAAATGCCCAGACTCCATATTCTTCTTCATCTTTGGTATGTCAAAAAAAATTATAGAATTTTTAAAAATGCATGTAAGGTCATGATTTAAAGTTATATTGAAAATCTTGTCTGAAAACTTCAGTAAACATCGCACGCATAGGCAACGACATTGCATTAAAAGTATTGAAGCTATTTTTTATTATCTTCAGGAATTCACTACTACTACAACATGACCCGGATGACAAGATGTGAAGACGCCCAGCCCTACTTTTTGCTGATCAAGGAAGACAACATTGTTGGTCTGGGATGGCAGTTTAACGGAAGAACTACCCCAGTGATCAGGAACTGGTATGACGCCATCAACAGCAATGCTGTGAAGGCGACTGTACCCGTCTCTCCGCCGTGTCTAGCTGAAGGGGCCGATAAGTTCGGAGTGATCTCCATTCACATGTACTTCGTGAAGACTCCATGGGCAATTCCTTGCACTCAGGCTATCGACAGTGTAGAGCCTATTCCCGGACTACCGTAATAACATTGCAATTCGAGACTGATTGTTGGAAAATTCCAAGAACTGTTTAAAAAAAAAAGAACACAACAATTTTAATAAAATCGACGTTTTTATCAATATTTATTCGTGTATTTTATTTATTGTTTCAGCATTCACTTTGTGGCAAGTCATGATGAAATTTAAAAGAAAACAATTTTTTACCACTTGAGTGTGTCCAAATACTTGTTCACAAAATCCAATTACAGGAGTTATTTTCATATTATTTTTTGTCGACTGTCTTGCTGTTTTGTTGTTTTGACGACCGTCATAGGCTGACATCCGTCAGCCCCGTAAATGCCCAGACTTCCATATTCTTCTTCATCTTTGATGAGATGTCAAAGAATAATATTACTTTTTTATTTATTTTTTTTATTTATTATTTATTTTTTTTAAATACAACATAGATGAAGAAGAATATGGAAGTTTGGGGATTAACGCACTTTACACACGTGTAACATTCGCCAATTCTACCTATGATTGACAATAATAATAAAAATTGGATTTTACAAATACATATATATTTATATATATATATATATATATAAATATATATATATATATATATATATATATATATATATATATATTATATATATATTAAGTTAAAAATATGCCGCTTTTGCTGGGATAAAGAACATTTTCTGGGCATTCCGAAAACATGCACAACTGAAAATCGACGATTTTTGATTTATGACGTTCTTGAAAGGAGTGAGCGACATGTGTAAAGTGATCACTTAAACTAGCCTATGACGGTCATAAGCCCCGTAAATGCCCAGACTTCCATATTCTTCTTCATCTTTGATGAGATGTCAAAAAAATGTATAAACCTTGTACATGATAAGCAAGGTAAATAATAAATGCAACTCCTAAAAAAAAAAGTCATTTTAAAATAATAAAAAAAATGGTTAAGATGTATAAATAAAGTCCTTCACCTACCGCTTTGCTGAAGTGTTATAAAATTTTATGTGCTCACAATAAATACGTATACGACTTTGTCCGGTTTTCTTCAGAGCGAAGTTTTTGTGTCTTTTTTTCGTTTGCGTTTGTATGTTTGCTTTCTCGTTGCGCAAAAATTTTGCCCGGAACGCTGTTTATTTTGCCCTTTTTTCTGTTTGGTAAGTAAACGTAGATTTTTATTTGGCCTGTAACTCTCCGCGACAAACCAACACGGGTCGAAACTTTACATCATAAACTACGCGCTGTGAATTTTTATTGCAGCAAAAATGTAAAGCTCCAGCAAATTTTAAAGTTTGAATAACAAATACGGTAACTATTTACCTATTATTAAATCAAATATTCCAAATTTAAAAGGTTTGTATTAGAAAAAAGTAAAAGCTTAACTTACAATGGAAAAATCTGGAAAAATAAACATTAAGTTAAACCGGATTTTCAAAAGACATGAAAAGTTCTCACACATAAAGGAACGTGTCAATTGAAGGATATATGTACAAGTTCCGAAATGATTGTCAATTATGGGTAGAATGGTGAATGTTACATATGTAATTTATTATTAGATTAAAACCAATATTTTTAGCTTTTCCACTTTTTTATTTGACCAGCGACCGGGTTTCGTCGTTACCGACATCATCAGACTGGATGTCGGTAACGACGAAACCAGTCTGATGATGTCGGTAACGACGAAACCCGGTCGCTGGTCAAATAAAAAAGTGGAAAAGCTAAAAATATTGGTTTTAATCTAATAATAAATTAAAAATGCAATTCCATCACGAAGTGTCAGTGGATAATATAAATCTGTTACATATGTTTAAAGTGATCACCTTAACTAGCATATGAAAGGTCGTAAGCCCAATAAATACTAATACTCCCATATTCTTCTCCATCCATTGTTTATTGAGATATATAAGAATGTAATTAATCAATAAAACTATAACCATATTTTAATTTTTAATTCAAATTTTATTTGGTCAATACCACTCTTTCTTAAAATCTATTGTGATACGTGTTTCGATGCTATCCGCGTCATTTTCAAACGCCGTATACGGAATGCATCTAAACACGTGTAGCAATCGATTTTAAGAATTAGTGGTATTTACCAATTAAAATTCATTTGATTTCTGTTTTTAAATAACATTTCTCAATGGAACTACATTTTGTACAATCAAATAACAACTACAAAGTTTTTTTCACATTTATTAATAATAAATATGGAAAAAAACATTGACTTATTATTTTATTACTAAAGTAAAATTAAAATAAAGTACAAATAGTATTAATCAGTCTTGATAAAGAAGAGGTTAGCTTCGAAACCAGTAGACATTGTAATTAAGTTATAATAAAATATTAGCAGTGATTTTAAAACAAAGTCTTATTTTAATTTTAAAATGTTTAGATATTAATTATATTAATTAATTATTCTATTAAATATTGATTAAATATTATAAAAAATAATTATAATTCATCGCCATATAATTATATTTTCAACTGTATTTAAAATACATCTCCAAGATCTAGTTTAAACTTATAACAGCCTCCCTAACGAGAGTTGATCTGCGAAACTTTAATTAAGGGTACGCTCTGATTACCCCAAGTGGGCAGTATCCTGTGTAGGGGTCGCTGAGGTGAGACATTGCGGAAGGAGACCCTTAAATCAAAGTAATGCTGGCACTGAGATCTTGTGAAATGGTTTGCACTGTTCGTAAATTAAACAAATCAAGTTAACATATTTTATTTTATACATGTATGTTTTAAGTTCAGATTTTATGGATAACAATTTATTTGTAATATCTTCTTCTTATCAAAGACACAATTAAAAAAAAAAAAAAAAAAAATACATGTGAAATAAATAATTGAACTAAAAAAATGTCATAATAATAATAATAATAATAATAATAAAACCCTTATCCGCACCCCAATGGTGCATAAGGCACTGCGTCATATAAACGCAGAGTTATCTTGATCGTTTACACATGAAGGAAAGGTGATCAGCCCTCCGCTTCAGGTAGCAGTCCAGGGTAGTAATGAATAAATATTTCAGTGAAAAAATCACTTATATTTATTTGACCCCCCCTGGGAATCCAACCCGGGACCTCCAGAACGGTAGCCGAGCGTGCTGACTATTACACTACGGAGGCGGACGAAAAAAATGTAAACAAGACGAAATAAAAAAGGTAATTAAAATGATTTATGAATTAAATAGCTTTTTATGTAAATAAATGTATATTTCATTACTGAATGAAAAAATTTTAATTTATAGACAAATTTGATAAATATTTTGGAATTTTATAAACATGATGTAAATAATAATATATGCATTAATTTTTAAATCAAACACAGATTTTTAGAGTCTACTTAGTTGTATTATTTGTCAACTCATTCGTTTGAAAATGCCATAACTAGGCAAACCAATTGTCACAATATTCATTTTGATGTGGTTTTTAATAAAATACATCTTAGTAGACTCAAAAATCTGTGTTAAATTAAAAAATTAATACGTATATTAAAATGGAGTTCTACAAATTAAACGCCAAATCAATAAATAAATAAATAATTATATGTGGTACCTACGATAATGTATATTATTTATCTTTCAGTTTCTAATGTACAATACTACGATATAAAATATGTAAGTTCTACACTTAGCAAACGATATAGATGTAAAACATTTGAAAAAATAAGTGGTCTCTGGTGTTTTCTAATGAAATCGCTTTTCAGCAGCGGATTCCCAAATAATCTCATTTGAATTCGGTTAAATTCGACAAATTGAGCGGAAAAATCTACAAGTCACGTAGTCCTTTTCGCATCGGAATTCTAATATGTAGTGGGTGAGTAGTAAAAACCGGGGTTTCATCCCCACGTCTGCCATTTATAACCCCAAATTGGTCCCTGAATAATTGCGGAATTTCCCTTTAAACTTACCGTGCAATCCTCGATCCTGGTGGAATAGCGACATGTTTTATATGAGAATTATGGTTTGGTCATGGTATGCATACCCGAGAGAAGCTGTTTTTAAAATGTGTTTCTCTATTTCGTTTTTATAGGTACTATGAGTTTCTGAACAATGTTTTCATTGTTATTATTTTTGGATTATTTGAATCGGCCGTCACATTATGGTAATAATTATCCATCAGTAAATAATTGTTCATTGGTAAATATCACGATTTCTTCAAATCTATTGTGACGCTTTTCGATGCATTCCGCATCATTTTCAAACATAGTTTGCTTTGTTTCGTTTCTAGGTATTAGAAAATGATGCGGAATTCATAAAAATACGTTCACCATAGATTTCAAGAAAAAGTGGTATTAACCTAGTAAAACTCACATTAAAAATGTCATTATTTTATTATTGATTTTGCCCTACGATCTTGTTTGTACCTAGGTATCATATACAGTGATAACGTACCTAATTCGTTCCAAGAACAAAATTCGTTACACAAAAAGTTACGCATTTTCTCATTCCACATTCTCGTCCATAAAAGTTGAAGTACAATATCATTTCAAAAAATCTTGATAAAGATAACTCAAGCATTAACATAACAATTTTGTATTAGCGGACAGAATTTTTTTATACACTCAAAATATTGATCACTTTGTAAACTGTGTCATATATCATTTTTAACCAGAAAATGACATATCGTAAGCCATGTAAATACCCAGGCTTTCATATACCTTGTCACAAAACTTTATCATTAATGACGTTAAATGAATTTAGAAATTTAATATATTAACTAGGATACACTTAATAAAATACCAAAAATCATATTAACTTTCTTCATTTGTTTCTTTAATTAAAAAAAATCTGGTTACAATTATTTTTCTTAGGTATTTTTTGACCATTTTATCTTATTCTAGAGATATTATCTATATTTTTATATGGCTGGAGCAAATTTAATCGAAATAGTTTTTATTTTTAAATTTTTTATTTTCAAGTCAGATGTGTGTTCTGTAAGTACCATTTCTCTGATGTGCCCGATAATGTAATCAGTGCATTAATAAAACCATTAAAGTTATTAAACTAATACAAATTTATCCATTTGGGCTAGCATGGGTTATTTAGTCGCTATAAATAGCCAAATTAGAGTAGAACACAACCTGATCGGTAAATACGTAATGATAATGGCTAATGGTAGATGAAAATGTACATACGTAAAACATGAGGTAAAAATAGTAATGAAAAAAAAAACAACATCAATTACTGATTTGTATCAAAATAAATGAAATGAATTTATTTTTTTACTTGTATGTGAAATAATTCGGAAAAATATCTCATGAATTAATTGTGATTCTTTCCAAATTTTTGTTTTATCACTTTATACTCGTATTTTGACTATGAAGTTAAGTATTTATTTTATTTTTAATTAAGGAGGCGAATGTGATTGATAATAGAAATAAAGATCGAGAAAAACTTGCCATGATCAAGTGTTTAAAATAATCGGATGTGGTAAGGTCAGGAGTTGGAATAATCGGCGGGTATGTATGAGGAGATGCATGAATGTGGAAAAGGCAATTTTTTGCAAAGATAGGTTGGTCTGGTGTGACGTTCTGTTCTCTCTGCCTACCTCCTCAGAAAGCGGTGTGATGGTTAGTTAGTTAGTAAGTTAATTTTTTTCAATTCCATATATTTGTGAAAAATCCATACGTACATAGATATACACATAAATTTAAATTTAATAAATTTGCACAATTGTAATATTTTTTTGCAGAGACCCACCAAACCACCTCATGTGTCTTGTCTGTAGAGTTCTTTTAACATAATTTTTTATGGATTTTTTTCTGTTGAACAAAATAATAAAATAAAATAAAATATAAACTTTGATAACAATTTTTACAATCTCTCTTGATCGTTTGCCTGTTCTTTTATTTTGCCTTTGGTGTATATTTTCATTTGGAAACTTTTAATTTTATCACAAGAGCTTATGGTTAAATAAGTGCCCTTATAATTATAACTTTAAGTGCCACATCATGTAAAGTTAGTAGTTTTGAAAATTAGTATTATTGAGAAACGTAACATGTGTCAAACGTGGAATTATCAAAATTGTATATTTTTCGAATCGAGAATAACGTTAGATAAAGAAATACAACTTACCGGAAGGATACTCTGCGACTCGACCATGGCGCAGCTTTGCCTGTGCTGTTGCTGAAACTTTGGCTGATAGGGCTCCAACATCCTGAGGATAAACAGCTAGCATTGAAATTGGAATAGGACTTATCGAATTTAACAACAACAATAACAAAAACGATTGGAACTCTATCGTTTCACAAAAAAATATGTTTCATAAAACTGTTTAAAATTTTCATTCATTTCATTTTAAAGCAATCAATAAATCACTCTATTTCTTTTGCGTATTGTGTCATGATTTTTCAGTAAACTGAAACAAAGATTACAAAAAAACGGTTTTGATAATTTCTAAAATTGCAAAATAATTTTTAATAATAAACGGTTTTTGAAGAACAGTTTCAGTTTTTTTTCTCTAATTGATATAATTTGTTTTAAAATGTGTTAAATTTATTAAAAATAATTTTCTTCGCCCTTTTGAGAGGTAGCTGATTTAACTTTTGAGAGAAATTTGTATCGGTTAATTAGGTAATTATGAAATTTATTTTAGGTAATGTTATGTTCTAACAAGACTTGACTGTAATTATTTATGTGGTTTTATTAGTTGTTTTTCACACGATGCTTGGATAAAGATTTCTTACCATTTTTTAAAACAAATATGTAAGGTATCTTCCAGTACTTCAAACAATATTTTACCAAAATCCATATATTTCTTCTTAGTAAGTTCATGTGTTTATATAATAAAATATAAAATAGAAAGAAGGAAGAAGGTATGTTTGAAGTACCTATTTAAGTAAAAAAAATACCGTTTGGATATTAGATACATGTAAAAAGACGAACCTTATCTTCCCCCATCTGTTAAAAAACAGGGCGATAGCAGCAACCCAAAGAAGAAGTACGAGGATAACTATCATGGCCTCTTCAGCGCGAACCACCACACCGCTGCCATCTGTAGAAATATTAGGAAAATAAACCATTAAACGCACATAAAATCTTTTAATTTTACCATAGTAAGATTATCCTATGTTATCTTATTAGCTACTTCTTATGCTCATTTAAAACTCTATGCACGCCATTGTTTATGGATATACTCATATGTTTATGGATATTCTCATATACATAAAACGTATGTAATGATAAAACATATGTATAATATCTTAACGGAATCGAACCCGGAATCCCCAGAACGGTAGCCAAGCGTACTGACTAATACACTACGAAGGCGAATACTATGTGATATACACATTATAATTTTTATTATTTTTATTCCAGGTAGGTACTGACCATCGATCGTTTTGATCAAATTATATTTTAATTGATATTAGTAATGTTAGTAAATAAGCACTCACCGACTACTTCTGTCTACCGGTTTCGAGACGTACCCGTCTCTTCGTCAGGACATACACTACAATTTAACAATCATGCGAACAACACTACACCACACCCACTTAGTACTATTCACATACACTATCACTACACATGCAAAACATGCAGAGCGAGTTGTTAGTCCCACCATGCTTTTGGGAAGTTTCCCAAAAGCATGGTGGGACTAACAACTCGCTCTGCATGTTTTGCATGTGTAGTGATAGTGTATGTGAATAGTACTAAGTGGGTGTGGTGTAGTGTTGTTCGCATGATTGTTAAATTGTAGTGTATGTCCTGACGAAGAGACGGGTACGTCTCGAAACCGGTAGACAGAAGTAGTCGGTGAGTGGTTATTTACTAACATTACTAATATCAATTAAAATGTTTGACCACAAAGTAAATGCTTTGAATATAAATAATAAATTATATTTTATCAGATACCAAAATCACATTAGAACAAAATTGTTGAATAATGTATAAATAAGACTAGATCTAACTAAAACATTAACTCACCATTAAGCTGTTTCCAATATTTTAGATTTTGAATTGATCGAAATACGCATCATAAAACAGTTTTGTCGTTCTTTAAGTGATACATACTAAAAAATTGTTTGATATTTTAAAAGTTGGCATCCTACATTACTCATTAAAAGAAGCCCTCAAAACAAAAGTTATAAAAACGTAATATATACCTTATCAACTGAAAGAGTGTTTGAACGTACATACTTATTTTACTAGATAAAATATACTTTGGAAATAATCAATTTCGGCTGTGTTTACAAGTCTAAATATAAGAATTTAAATTATTTAAAGTGCGGATCGATCAGTAGGCTTATGACGCCGAATTGTGTAAGTAATCAGTAAAAAAAGTAGTTTGGGAAAAAAAACTATCAGGAAAATTAATAAAATTTGTACCTTAATAAGGATAAGTAAAAGAATAACATGAGTTTTTTATCATTATATTATTAAAATACTCAAAAGGGCATAGTTTGAAGAAAAAAACCTTGTTTAATGAAAAAAACATCTTCAACTTAACTTGAATAAAAACGTAAGCAAAATAAAAGAAGTATAATTTATATTTGAAGCACTAACTTTGTGATTTTACATTTTATAAATTAAACGTAACTTTGTTTTAAAATCACTGTAAATATTTTATAATAACTTAATTATAATATCAACTGGTTTTGAAGCTAACCGTTTTATTATCAAGACTGATTAAAACGTATTAATCAGTCTTGATAATGAAGCAGTTAGCTTCAAAACCGGTAGACATTGTAATTAAGTTATAATAAAATATTTATATTGATTTTAAAACAAAGTTACATTTTAATTTTACAAATAAAAAAGTATTTATTTATTGTATGGTACACTCCGGATTTTCCGGGGTCGGGTTGACTGGATAGTGGATTATCCGGGATACTTGAGCATTGAGAAATAGTTTATAAAAACAAACATATTTTACTATGGTACTTATAAAGTCGAATACGTGTGTATTAAGGGCCGAACACATTTTTTGTCCGCATTGATAAAATAACGATGTCTCTATTTTACGCCACATTCATGGCTTAAAGTAGGTAGGTATTTGTAAAATATCTTGATTACTTTTTTTAATCTTGGCTTTATCTGTGATATTTATCCGAAGAAAAATCCATTGTTTCAAATCACACCGAAATATTCTTTTGCTTTAAATATAAAAATTAATTACTTGTATGACGACTAGTTCCGAAAACTACACATGTTCAGTGTTTTATTTCTATATTCATATCATCATGTTATTCCCAAAAGTTACTGTTGAAACAGTAAAAAATAAAATTGTTATGCTTTACTCATTGAATTTAAAAGTGATTTGAGATGTTCGAAAAAAAAGCACTTAAAAATTATGGAAAAAAAGGTGAAAAAATACACACAAAAGAGAAAACCTTGCTACATATACGTTTGATCATTAATAAAATACAAACTTACACGAATACCTTAAGTTTGATGCTATTCACACCAAAGAAGGCTTATTTGTTTTTAAAAATACGTATAACGGGATTTTGGTGACTTCAAAACAATAGATAACTGTATTAGTGTTTGCGACACGGTATCGAAAAATCCAAGCCCCAAAGACCTTTTTTGTGAATTATTCAAAAACTTTACAAATTGTATCACATATAACTAACTATGGATACGTTTTATTCTCTTTTGTGTGTCATGGGAGTCTCTCGTGTAGTCACTGGCTATACGGATTTGATATCCAGGCTACCAATGGAGATTGCTTCTATCATATTCAGGTATGAAGTATTGAATCTTGTATATACAGTTTCTGCAATTGTTATGTTTTTGACCTTTCATAACATTTGTTTTAATTGTTACAGGAAACTCGATGACAAGTCTCTCTCCACTGCTTCCAAGGTGGATACCATCTGGGCTGACGTCATAAAGGGAGACAAGGTCCTGAGAACCAGACTACGCAGGTACAAGCCTGTCTCCCGGCTGTGTGATCCACTCAACTTGCTCAGATTTCGCAATGCTGAAGATCCACCAAAAGAAGAGACCAAGAAGACCTACGGTGTATCTGGTTTCAATGCTGGAAATACCATCAACTTTGCTACGAATCGTGGCTTTACTAGCCGACCCGTGAAGCGGTCCAGGTTGGAAGACAGTGTTAATTTAAACTCAAAGAAACCCAAGTTGATAAGGTTTTGAAATCAATCTAAATATATTGAAATGTAAATTAACGTTAATTTATTTCATTATACATATGCAACTTTAATAAATCTAAATTAACAAGAGGTTGAAATGTGTGAATATTTTTAATGATTTTTTAAAATAAAATTACAAACTACTAAAGTTCTTAAAGTAATTGTTTCATCAAAAAATAAACAACGAAAACCAGATATGTTAAACCATCATACTCTTCATTTACATACAAACAATACACTGAAATTTGTCGTCAAACACTATATCTGACTTTACACTGACTTTTTACTTTACATTACAGTAGTTACGTAACGTGCCACCCTATGCCACCTAATATTCTTATTATTGGCAAATTTCTACCTATGATTACAGTACATCTATACTGGTACAATAATATTATGTATATATTATTAACTTTTAAATAACATTTGATTATATATAACAATTTTATGTAATAATAAATGTGTTCTTCAGTCTTTGACTGTTTTTTCTGTATGCGTTTTATTCTATTTTGTATATCATAGGTAGTTTCAATATCTATGTTGTCAATCGAGATTGCTTCTGTCATATTCAGTTATATCCGTAGTATCATTAATTTATTCCATTATTTTTTTTCTGTCTGGCTAAATATTTATTTCTTAATAGTTTCGAGAAATTTAATCTGGTCTCGTTTTAGACATATCATTATTATGAAGGTTTTTCAGTTTGCCTTAATAATTGACGGGTGTTGAACTGAAAATTATTCGGAGTAATAAAACGAATGAATATAAAACTTTTATAAATAAATATTGTTTAAATTTAAATTTAATTTTAGCTTTTTTTAAATTGAAATCCAAACCGGAACCTTACACCGAAAACTTAAAAAAAACGAAACTTGACATCAATTTGTCAGTTACTCACCAAATAATTTGATAATTTACACATTTTAAACTCTAGATTACGAGAAATTTACGACGGATATTCAATTTATCGGGAGTATCGAGGCAACGCATGTAAAGAATGTAGCAAAAATTAGCAAAGAATCTTAATTTTTTCCGATATTTCATGTTGGTACTTAATATAATATTTTCAAAAAAACTTGTCGCACTTATAATTTTTATTTTTTTAGGTAAACGTTTTTGGAAAAATGTGAGTTTTTTTCTTATCGTCGTACATTTTACGATATTCCCGTCTTAAGATACATTGAAACAAGTTGTGTGGTCTATGTTTAAAGGGTAAAACATGAAATTTTGGTTTGACTCTAATACTTAGTCTCTTTTTATGGCAATAATTTCCATGATGATTGCCAACCTTTACAGTGTAGAGGCTCACTAAAAAGATGAAGAATTTTCTTCTAAATTCATGTTTGTATTCAGAGTGAAGGAAGGTTCGTGAACAATTTCACCCAACAGTTCTCGAATGGTCGACTAGACAATTCTCCTTAATGCTGAGACATTATTTCGGAGTTAATTCGTCCTTATGAGTGAACAAAATAATAAAACTGAGTACGGTGACCTGAATTGTGTGTATATTTGCATTATACTAAAAAGAAAACTTTTCTGGACATGTAATGGTCGTGAAATACGTAATTTTTAAAAACATTTATGGTTTTTTATCCCGAAATATATCGCATTTTTATCATATAACATTATATATGTAATACATATTTATATTGATATCTCTACAATGATTGGAAAAAATGGAAGTCTTGGTATTTACAGGGCTTATAACCTACCATACGCAGGTTTAAGTTGTGTCATACGTTATAATTTTACTAGTCGTGTTATTACAGCATTATTTTACTAGTCGTGTTATTACAGCATTATTTTGCTAGTTGTGTGAGATTACTAGTCGTGTATAATATAGCACTTTATATACATTATGAAATGTGTGTAAAATTCTTCGATATAATATGATATTGGTCGTGATGATATCTCATCGTAGATGACGAATAATATGGAAGTGTCTCATTTTACAAGTCGTTTAAGATTAAGATAAGATTACTTCTTCGAACCCTCATCCACACCAATGGTGCATAGGACACTGCATCATATAAACGCAGTGTTATTTTGATCGTTAACACATGAAGGAAAGGTGATCAGCCCTCCACTAGTAATATTAAATAAGTATTAGAGTATAAAATCACAAATATTTATTTGAACCCGCTGGTAATCGAACCCGGGACCTCCAATACGGCAGAAAAGCGTGCTGATCATTTCAAGTCGTGTCATTGCATCTTAATTTTACTAGTCGTGTGAGATTAAGAAAAATTACTAGTCGTCTGATTTCACCCTAATTTTACTGGTCGTGTGAGATTAAGATACGATTACTGGTTGTGTGATAGCGACCTAATTTCCCGCCCTATTATTTAGATTCCTCAGACCAAGTTAACCCGGAACAGCTTAGCAGAAACTGTAATTAGTAATTAATTTAATTGCGACGTAGAAAAGTGGTTGCGTAATTTGGCCTAAATTGTTGGAGACAAGACAGGCTTTGTGTTTCCGTAAGGAACCTACTAACAACCCTTCTCGTCTACCCTGGAGGGTTTAACCTTTGGAAATAAATGAGCTTTCAGAAAACAAGTGAACTTTCTACAAGTTTTGATAGACGAAACAATGTTTGAAAAATATTCATAAAACATTGTTTGCGACAAGGTGAAATATGGTAGAATCAGAAAATTTAATAATTAATTATCAAATTAAATAAATTGCATAAATATCAGTGGTGTTTTAAACATTATACAAAAACAAACTTAGATTTATCTAATTAAAAACAAAAATTCGTATCTCTGTGGTGTAATTCGGAACCGGGTTCGATTCCCAGTTGGGGGTTCATATAGATATTGGTGATTTTATACTCTAATACTTTTTTTAAATATCACCTTAGACTGGTCACCGAAGCGCAGGAGTGAGCATCATAAAGGTAAAAAATAAGATAAGACGGCGTTAAAACGATGCAGTGCCTTATGCAGCATTGGTTGCGGATAAAGGTTAAAAGAAGAAGAATTTATAATAAAATTAATTTCGCTTTTTTTTCACAATTTTAAATTATGTTTAATTTTTCTTCTCATATGGATGTTTGATTTAATACGTCATACACAGCTTGAAATAGTTTAGTGCTTGTAGTATGTTTTAAAGTGATACGAGCATTTCTGAAAGGAAACTTGTAGTTTATAGTTAAATTCTGTACGGATGAATGAAATTCCAAAACAAGGGATGTATATTTACTATGGCAGAAAGAATTGAAAAAATAATGGAATTTACGTACTTGATACAAATTTTGAACAAAATAACATTATTAATTCGTAAATATTACGGTGTATTAATAATAAAAAAAACTTTTTTTTAAAAATTTTGTTCACTTCTTTGGATTTTTCTCAATTTCTCCTTCTTTTTTGTCGAAAAAAATTACGTTGAATATACATATATAATATATATATCTTTATATATATATATATATATACAAATATAAATTTACTGTTTGCATACTGTGTTAGTGATTGTCCTGACGAAGAGACGGGTACGTCTCGAAACCGGTAGACATAAAAATCTCGGTGAGTGGTTATATACTAATTTTGTTTCAAAAATAAATAAGTGAAAATGACTAACCACAAAGTAAATGCCTTAATTATAAATAATATTGAGAATATTAAATATACACTTTGAAAAAATCGTTGTTAGTTTAAATACAATAAAATGAAAACATATAGTGTTTGATTATTGGATAATTAAAAAAATATGAACAAAGCACCCTTTGGCTTTCAATTCCCTAAAGGGATTACTTTCGTGGTTGAAAAATAACACGCTGTATATTATGAGATGAAGGATTCACATGGTAACTGCGTTACACGCTTCACCCTCAGGGAGTTTGGCTTATCACCCGTTCCTAATGTGGTCACGGTTCGGGGTGTAATGAACTTATATTATATGAAATAGCAGAGCTCCGTAACTATTGCTATCAAACTAAACCGTGATCTGAATTTCAAAAATTCACGTTTTCAGAGACTTGAAAGTATTTTCAGTCAAATTACTAAAATAATATTTTTATTAAGTTAATAAATAAGGTGCTATAAAATTCCGAACATTTGAATTTCCCATATTTTTATATTTTGCCATATTAACATAGACGAAGAAGAATATGGAAGTCTGTGTATTTACAGGACTCACAACCTATCATAGGCTGGAACGAACATAAAAAAATATATATAGAGAAACCCAGATTTGTGAGCAAGGATTTATTAAGGAAACCCAGATTTATGAGCGTACAAAAAATGTTGCAATTTCCCATGTTTTTATTTTAAAATGTAATTGTTGTTGTTATATTTGTATTTTATCTTATTTTTTACAAATCAGTAAAAGTGTTATAAAATATATTCAAACGCATGTTATATTCATTGTTTTCTTTTTATTTTCTTGCCTTTTGTTGTTGTTGTTACTGTAAATAATAATTGCTTTTAAAGTAGTTTTTTTCGGGACTTTTTTTGATATTTTAGTTTTGTTTAGGTATTTTTAAATACATTTTTAAAATAATAGTTTATTGCCATTAAAAATAGAAACAAAATGTTTCCTAATAAATGCTTTTAAATTATTCTTAAATTATTCATTTTGCATGTAATCTATACAAGAGCTTAAATAAATTAAAATAAATACTGAGAAATAAAAAAAAGTGGTTTTTCATTAAATAATAAGGCTGTTTATAATATAATTATTTAAAAGCCTAGTTATAATCACACGATTTAATCTAATCAATCACCATAAAGGCCCATCATATTAATATGTACTACGTATCAACACATCATCGGATTATTGGTCTATGAGGGTAAACAAAATAATTACAAAGCAAACAAAAAATGTGTCAAATAAATACGGAGTCGGAAGACGAGGGTGAGCCAGGAAATATCGCTTTCAATAATGATTACACATAGGTACCTTAATATATGAGGACGTCAACTAGAAAATAACTCAAAAGTTTATTAAAAAAAAAAGTTACCTATCCCTAATAAAATGAGAAATACGACAATACTTCTAGTGTGTCTAAATTTTTTTTTACAGCGCTGGGTTTTTTCACATAGGAGATATTTTTATATTGATACTACGTATCAATGTATTGATACTACGTATTAATATACACATGGCTACGTATCTGTTTTCGTATGTTTTCTGTTTTATATGTGTTTACTGTTTTTTTGCCGTTGCCTTAAGGACTTGTTTTTACTTTATTGCTCTTCTCGACTTGTACATCTTATAGCTGTATGTTTTTAAAAAAATATTTTTACTTTACCAAAAATTATTAAAAATTATTATATTTATTTAAAAAAAAATACATTGGTAGCTCTCAATTCAGTCTGCCTAACTCATTTGACACTTTGTAATTGGAATGTTATACGAGTAATTACCTTTTTTTTAAATATTCATTTTACAAAATGTGTTTATTTTAATGTTCTGTTAAAATTTAAAATAAATAAAATAAAATAAAATAAACCATTATTTATTCTATCACACACTAGATTATTCACCCTACAGATGATATATCAATAATATAAGTATCTCGTCTCCTGGTTACAACCCTAATATATGAAAATGAAGTATGGAGTTGGCAAAATAAGGATGAAAGTAGACTGAATACAGTCGGAATGCGATTTTTCAAATGAAAGTGCAGCAAAACGATGTATGCTAGATTTTCGAATGGTGATAAAAGGAAAGAATGCAAGGCGGAGATTAGCATTATATATGAAATTGAGAAAAGTGTGTTGAGATGGTTTGGGCATGTGAATTGAATGAGTAAAGAAAGAACAAAAAAAATCATAAGACGGATGTTGTTGGAAATAGAAGCAAAAGAGGACCAAGAAAAACTAAGGCGTGGTCCAATGGGAGTCGGAATAATCTTGGTTTCAGGTATGTATGAGGAGATTCATAAATATGAAAGAGGGGAAGATTGTTTGTAAAGACAGATTGGTGTGGTGTTTTATTCTGTCTACCTACCCCTAAAGACATAGTGATTCGTTAGGTAGTTAGTTTTTCTTAAACTATAGATGAAACATTTAGCGTTTTTCATATAAAAAAAGACGGAAGTCTAAGGCCATGACCAGTCGTTAGCCGAATAAATACCCGGACTTATAAAAAAAACATTATTCATTCTTCATTATTGTAATCAAATTTTTCATTGTAGTTTTACATGGAAAATACCACTATTTCTTACTATCTATTGTGTTTCAACGTACTCGTATTCCGCATCAAATATCGTTTGAAAATGATGCGGACTGCTTAAAAACACTTGTCACAATAGATTTAAAAAAAGTGGTACTAACCAAGTTAAACTTGAACTAAAAATGGGTGGATATTACCAAAAATTGACTGCATCGTCACTGAATCAATTAATATTTTTTTTCGTCAGATTTATAGTTTTTTTTGTGGTCTTGCTCTTACGTTATTACCAACCCCCCACGTGTTTTGAACAAGCCAATATAGAATCTGACTATTCGTTAGCAACGTGACTTACAAGTATGTTTAATACTATAATAAATTCCCTTGCACATATTTCAAGAACTTTAGAAAACTGATACATCTCAAACAAACTTAAACTATTTCCGTAATCCAACATTTAAACCAACAATAAACATGAATGCTTTATTACGAAAATAAATGATTTCAATTGTACGGAGGGAAATTTTGTTAAGAAGGTCAGGATGTTTGGACACAACAGGATAAGAGGAATATGTAAGATCGAAGATGTTGTTAGGTGGGGAAGTCAAGAAAGAAGACAATGGTTTACGTGAGGAGAATGGAACCATCCCCTACATTGCACTGCACGGCCAACCCCAAGGTTGATCACCAAAGAGATTGGGAATCTACATCGCAGGAGGCTAACCCCTCTAAAAAATAGGCTACTAGGCCTACACCAAGAAGAAAAGGAAGAAAAAGACGAAAAAAAAGAAGAGGTTCGGTTAAAATTACTTGATATAAAGTTTTGTTTTTTTAAACATGTAAAAACACAATTAAGTCTAGATATTATTTTTAAAATATATGCAAACATAGCTTGTGTTTTGTTCAATACATGGGATCTTATGACAGACCGAGTCAAACAATGTTTATAACGCTAGCTGTGTATATATTATAGTATATACAAAGAGAAGACCATTTAATCAATACCAAAAGAAAAAAAAATATCAAATACAAATCATGTTTTCAGGCGTCTTTTTATTTAATCCATTTCGTCGTTTACGTCATCCATATTAAGATGTCATAAATACTGTAAACAAAAGCTTCTTTTTGGAGATAATCCAGATTTGTGAACACGTATTTAGACACACTCAAAACGTCGTAATAAATTTGAAATTCTGGGTATTTACAGGGCTCGCGAGTCATCATAGGCTAGTTTAAGTGATTAATTACGAGTATTTATTTTATTTACTAATTATTTATAATGAAGTTCGTACACGCGAGTGTTCGCAAGTTTACGACCTAAACAAATAAATATGCATAGATGTTGAAGTTAGAAGCAATGACAAATAATAAGCATCGCCTGTTGGTTGTGTTATTCTAGTCGTAGAATTCAACTCTAAATAAACTCCAAAACTTTCCGTAAGCTCGAAGTCTAAACATATTAGCGTTATCCCGGATTAGACAATTCGCATTAAGTATTTAAACAATTAAACTGTAGGGAAGTTACTCCTGAAGGAACGCTTAGAAGATGGCTTCCGAGGTCATTATCATGATGAGAGATGAAACGAGAATTTAGCAACTAACGTAGTAAATAATTTAACATAAAAATAATTAATACTCGTGTAGATGGATTTAACGAATTTTATATTCAAAGCGTTAATTTTTTTCTTTGTTAAAATAAATGAGAGTGGTTTGAAGCTCTTGTTATCTAAGCTCTCACATCTAAACCAACTTCTTCTTTTTCTGCTGTGTTCAAATCTTGTACATTAAAAAAAAACTAAGAAACTGACCATCACGCCACCTCCACGCTATTTTTCTTTTTTGTTAGTCTTTGTAAACAATCTTCGTTTTTTTCACACAATTTTAATTTTTAACAATAAATATTTCAAGTGTGCCCAAATCCTTGTTCTTAAACCTGGGTTTTCTCCACTAAGGAGTTTATTTTAATTTGGACATCTCAAGAAGAATATGAAAATCTGAATATTTACAAGGTTAACGACCCGTCATAGTCTGGTTAAAGCGATCACTTTATATACGTAAGATAAAGATCTTGCATTAAGGTCTTTCAAATAATAGTCTATGTTAAATAAAAAGCTTACTCAATAAGGGTGTTACAAAATTTTGAGTAGTGTGGTTTCAATCATGGGTAGAACATTGAATAATACACGTGTATAAAGTGATCACTTAAACCACCCTTTTACTGGTTGCAAGGCCTGCAAACACCTAGACTTCTTCCACAGTCTTATTTATTTATGTTAAGATATAAAAAAATATCATTAACATGAATGTTTTCTTTACTAAAACTTATTTTGTATGATTTTCGGCACATTTTTGCAATCCCTGTAAACACAATATTATATATATATTTTTTTATTCATTTAATATATTTACATTTTTATTTATAACATAATACATTTGAATCATTTATACATATGGAGAACTTTTATATATAAAATAAATACTTGTATATTCGACAAAAATACATCCCATGTTTATGTTTATACATTTTTAAACCTACGCAACTGTATGAAAGCAATTATATAAATGTTTTTTATCCCTCAAAAAAGTTTTTTCAAATGTATCATTTACATAAACCTCTGTTTACGTGAAAATACCTTATTATTACTTTCTGAGAATTAGGGAGAAAAATAATGTCAAAATTTTGTGTTCAGTTATTTTTCACTTATTAAACAAATACCTTTCTAGAATTGTAATTTGAACAGATTTATTTTTCATTGTTTGATTCTATGAAATTATCGTACCTTAATATAATACCGAAAATTCTCACAAATGAAAAACACTTATGTATAAGAAAATTTGAAAAATTCTTTGCCCACTAGAGTTTTCAAATACAGATAATTGTATTATATTGTGATGTTTATTTTGTACTATTCGGGGATCATAAAGATAAAAATTTACAAATGAAATATAATTAAAAAAGTATGAAGTCAATAATTTTAAAATTGTAGTAAAAAACCCAATAAGTGAAAAAAGAGCAGTTAAAAAAGGTGAATAGGTAATTGAAGCAGAGAAAGACCATGAAAACTTGTAACATTAAGTATTTAAATACTTAAAAATGGTCAGATCAAGAGTCGGAATAAGTATGTACCGTGCTGGTGGCCCGGGGTTCGATTCCCGGGGAGGAGGGGTCAAAATGAATGTAAGTGATTTTATACTGTAATATTTATTTGATATTACCCTGAACTGGTCCCACTAGCGCAGGAGTGATTACCTTGCCTTCATATAAGTAACGATAAAGATAATACTGCACCAATATGATGTTGTGCCCTATGCTCCATTGAGTACGGATAAGGGTTAGAAGATGAATGAGGACAGGTTTGAATGAGGAATAGGGCGAATAAGACAGATAGGTATTGCATTCTATTCTCTCTGCCTACCCCTACGGAGAAGCGGCGTACCGGTTAGTAAGTTTTAAAATAAAGAGTATTTAGAGTATGTCTGTGAATAGGTGTATTTTTTTGTAAGTTTCGAATATTTTTTAACTCTAATATACATGATTTAACTCACTATATTTAAAAGTTTAATGAATTACTTACTGTATGTTCAACTCGCTCAGAGCAGCTGCGTTTTATAGGTCTTTATTCCGCAAAATGCTAAACAAGATATTTAAATGAAATGTAAATTTTCTTCAAGGACCTCTTGTATAAGTATCCATGAACTGTTTGATACCCTTAATGATATACGATTATTCTTTAAGGATGAGGCAGTAATACGAGCCCATTCTCTTTGAAATTGTGCTTCCAGTTCATAAGGTTCTACTACAGATAAAATTTAAATAAAAATAAATACTTAATATAGAATAGCTATGGGCGATCGAATAAAACGAAAAATACCTTTTTCAAAAAAATCGTTATTAAAATTGGGTTTTTCAATGCGATCTTTTAAAGCAAGTCACGTTTAAAAAAATATCTGGATATTGCGTATTTCTAGATCCTATTATACAATCTATGAAAATAATCATCAAAAACATATGCTGTAAAGAAATGTAAACCATGATGAAGTAGTTAATAAGTACTACCAACGACATATCTACAAAGATGAAGACAAATATAGAAGTCCGGGTATTTATATTTAATAAAAATAGTAAATTCTAGATTTCGAGAAAAAAATCGTAAGAGTATTCCTGAAATTCTATCAACTGCAGTTTTTAAGAAGTGTTTGTAACATAACGAGTTTTTTTGGAAAAAAGCTGCTGTATAGTGAACATCTAGATTTCAATTTTGTGAAAAATGAAGTAGATAATAATTAAAGCACTTAATCCCGGAATTAACAAGAAAAGGGTGATTGATGACAGCTCTCAAAACCTTAATTCCATTAATTGATTTTTTTAAAAGAAGAAGTTTCAAAGAAAATTTTGAATTTTCAAAGAAATGTATCAATTTATTAAGGAGAGATAGATTATTCATCTTCAAAATTGATCATGTTCAGTACGTCTAAGTATCATTATTATTATTATTGTAAATATAGCATGAGTCAAATATTTAAATTGAAATAAAACTTTAAAATACATTTTTGAGTGTATTAATGTAAATACGACCAGTTTGAGCACAATAGATGTTATCATAAACAACTGTAAATACAGATTTAATATAAAAGGTCCCATTAGTAATAATATTTCAGAATTTGGAAACCATATACTAAACAAATATCACTATTTCAATTCACACATACCGAAATTATTACGTACATTTACATTTAAAGGTCAAGTAATGAAATAAATAATTATAAAAAAAAACATAAATTAATATTTTCTTTCGAAATTCCTAAGCCTAAAGTGACCCCTTCAGGTCATTACTGGATTCACCTCTATCGGCTTATAATTTTTTTATTACTTGCTTGTTTGTATTTTCACCTTTTGATGAAAACATTTGTAGTTCTCAAAACAAGTCGTATTTACATGAATAAACTCAACGGTTTACACAAGTGTTGCATTTTTAAAAATTTAATCGTGTTAATTCATAAAACTTTAAAGCAAAATAATTAGTAAAAATGAAGTAAACTGACCTTCTAACATGGGATACTCCGCTGTAGAGTTTTGATCTCCTGGTATGGTCCGGACGCTAACTTCAACTTCAGCAGGAGGTCCCTGAACAGATTCATCCCATTCTGAAAAAAAATCAATGTTTTTATTGGATTGTACATAAAACATTTTAATATACAATCGAACCTACATATAAGAAACTTGGATATAAAATAAACCTGTTTAAAATGGAATTGGCTCAAAGTCCCGTCATTTTACCCCTCCATGGGTATAATACTGATGACCTCTTTATAAGATAAAATTGTTTTGGTTCTCTTTCGGAACACTTTACCTCACGTGCAACATTCACCACTCTTCCCATAACTATATACCCATAAGAAGCATACTTCTCAAATTCTGGTAACCAGTAGTTATCACTTAACCAGCCTATAACAGGTCACAAGCCCTGTGAATACTCAGACTTTCATATTTTTCTTCATGTTTGTTGAGATGACAAAAATGTAAAAATAACTTCTAAGTGGAGAAAACCCTGATTTTTGAACCAGTATTTGGATACACTCAAATTGATGTGGGCGATAATATCTCTCGATACAAAGTGAAAAATCGTAGATCTTAATCGTCAACATTACTTTGAAACTTTACTTTAGTTTTTTGAGTCTACTAAGTTGTATTCTATTAAAAAAACACATAAAAATTAATATTGTTACAATTATATCGCCTGGTTATGGTAATTTCAAAGAGTGTTAACAAATGTTTTCAAACTAAGTAGACTCAAAAAATCTATGTTTGAATTAAAAAAAAAAAACACAAAAATTAAAATGGAGTTTTAAAAATTAAACGTCAAATTAATAAATAAGAATTTTAACTGAAAGATTATTTTTAGTAAAATGCCATAAGTATAAGTCTTTCTTTAGCCATGTCTGAAATCGAGCGTTTCAGTGAGCCATTCAAGAGTCAGGGTCAGAAATGGCATCGTATAAAATACCCAAAAAAATATATCCGAAGGGTGTTTTTGTATCATCTAAGATATCAAATAACACCACTGTGGACGTTATATGTGATCATAAAAATAGATGTGGTCTTTAAAATGAACCCTTCTTTGAAATGTTTTTCTGTATATGTATATGATAAAACGTGTGTAAGATTTCTTATACCATGTATCCTTTTCTCAATACCAACAAATCTGGGTTATCAAAAATAATGTATGTATGGATGTAATTTTGAGATTCAAATATTTATAGTATTTTGTGTTTCAAATTCTTATGGGTTTTTCAAAGAAATATGTAATCGTGGACAGTGATTATTTTCGTATAAGTATATGCATAAAATCGTCATGTTATGCTTATAAAGTTTAACTATTCATTATATATATTTATACAAGCTAAGAAGAAAGTTATACTAAAATTAATGTTGATATTTTTATGTGGATATTAAAGGAATGCAAGATACTAGATTAAAACGAAACATATTGTTTTTTGACATCTCATCAAAGATGAAGCAGAATATGGAAGTCTGGACATTTACGGGGCTGACGACCATCATAGGCTGGTTGAAGTGATCACTTTACACACGTGTAACATTCACAAATACTGCCCATTATGACAAACACACTTCTCAAATTCTTGGAAGTTCTATATATTTATATGAACCAATTTTGAAACATTATTTTTGAATCACTAGAACTTTACAAGTGACATCTATTGGTGAGATGAAAATAACTCCTGTAATTGGAGATAATCCAGATTTTGTGAACAAGTATTTGGACACACTCAAAATTTTTTTAAACGAAAAAGGTATTTTTTAAAGAAATTAAAAAAAAAATTAAAAGACAAAAATTTTTAAAACACTAATTTAAGAAGATATGTTTGGATTTTAAAAATATTGTCATGTAAAAAAGTCCAAATGTTTTATACTAGATAAACTTAAAAGATAAACATAATAAAAAGAGAGAACTGTGAGGTCACGTTTAAGATAAATTACACAATTTTTTTTTCACAACAATTTTAGTGTATCCAATTCTTTGTTCTAAAATCTGGGTTTGTCCACATCGGAGTTATTTGTATTGACATCTCAAAAAAAATGAAGAAGAATACGGAAGTCTGAGTATCTACAGGGTTCTTCTAAATAAAATCAAAACATTCGTCCTGAAAAGCCACATGTAAAATAAAGTGTTAATTAAAGGATATTTACAATTTCCGATTTTTTTTAGCAATCATGAGTGGAACAGCGAATGTTACACGTGTATAAATTGATCACTTACGTGATAAATTGATCACCAGCCTATGATAGGTTGCAAGCTCTGTGAATCCCCATAATTCAATATTTATTTTCATTTTTGTTGAGAAAGCAAACTGCAAAGTTTAAACAAAACCATAAAAAAAATTGGACTGCAAAATATCGTTTTATTTGATCATTGCTGGAATAAGTATGAAAGTAGGTAGATACTTACGAGTATTGTCATCAACCACTAACAACTTGTATAAATGTTGACATGATAACGTGTCTAAGGTGTCATAAATAATGATAAACCCTCCCTTAACCCTATTTCCACACCCCTAATGACGTAATATAATACTCAGTAAACAATTGAACTTTTTATATGCAAACGTATTATAATTTTCATGTTTTAATTTCATCAGTTTTTGATCGTTTATCCCATAGCTCCCAAAGAGGCCTCTATGAGGCCCAAGGATTGATTTTGATTTGTAGGGGGGTTTTTAATATATTGTATTTGGGGAATATGTTTTTTAGAGATGGAAAGTTTTTTAAGGATATATGTAGAAAGGTAAGCGAATGCTGGAACATAATAAATGTTGAACTAAAATCAATCATAGTAAAAAAAAACCTATCAGCGAAATCTTAACTGACAGTACACAGGACCTAGTACTAATCCTAATGTATAGAGGTGAAGCATGGAGTTGGAAAATTAACGGTAAAAGCAGACTAAATGCAGTTGAAAGGCGATCTCTCAGACAAATGGGTGGCAAAACAATGTGTTATAGATGCTTGAATGGTAATATAAAGATATTGTAAGGCTGAGATAAGCATTGTTGATAAAACTAAGAAAGGTGTATTGAGATGGTTTAGGATGTGATTCCGATGTGTGAAAAAAAACAGAAAATTAAATTTATGATGTAAATGTTATTAGACATATGTAGAAGCTGAGGAAGCTGAGAAAAGCTTGGTACTATCAATTATTTCCAATATAAAACAATTGTAAGATTCGTTACTAAATTGTTTTTTTATACTAGGCGACGCCTGAAAACTTACTTTTAAATAAGCATGATATATATAAAAGTGAAATATATTTTTGCCTTTTTTAAACATTTAAGTCTAACGAAGATAGTTAAAAATAGTTGCAAAAAAAGCTTTTATCTTGATTGTACCAAAAGAAGTTAATTTATGTAAAAGCCGAAAATTTAAAAGCTCAAGGCGTAAGTATTAAATAGTTAAAAGTAATTGAAATTAAAATTTCTCACACCCCAAGCATTAAAACATTCAAAAATGTTCTACGAGAATCTTCGTAAAAGAAGTTTGTTAATATTTTTTTAATAAAAAAAATATTGCTACAATACTTATATATAATTACAACAAGTAAATTTGTATTGGTAATAATACTGGTCAACAGTATTTTGGGCCTACCCAAAATGTTTTGAATAAAATAACTGGTCATAAAAACAACTGTATAAAGAATTGAAAATCATGTTTTTAGGCGTCTTCCAGTATGTAAAATAAATCTGTAAATATTTTGCATTTATTTAAATAAAAAGGTCTCCGCTAAATAAAAGCTGATAAAAGAAGTCAAAATAATGGGTAGAAAAACGATTATTAATGTGTACAAAGTGACTAAATCAGCCTATATATCATATAATTTCAATATTATTTCACAATATTTTAAGTGTGTCCAAACCCTTGTTCACAAATCAGGGTTTCTTGACTTATACTTTTTGAGTATGGTTGTCAATCACGGGAAACACAAGTTACATATTGCACACACCTTTCAACGTCATTTAAAAAAAAAGAGTTTTCAGGCGATCGTTTTTAAAGTTTAAAAATAAAAGAATGTATTAAAAATAAATATCAAGCCACTCATTGAACTTTTCAATGTGCAACAGATCTTTTTAGATATGGCCGGAAAGTTTTTTTTTTCCATTTGAAAAATTTTAGGATGTTAAAAAAACAATACCTTTTCTTCAAAATGCAAAAGCAACACTTTCTGCCCTGTAGCGGGTAAATATTTAGTTAAAAATATGCCGCTTTTGAAGGGATATAGTACATTTTCTGGGCATTCCGAAAACATGCACAACTGAAAATTAACGATATTTGATAAATGACGTTGTTGAAAAGAGTGAGCGATATGTATAATGTGATGACGTAAACCAACCTATGACAGGTCATAAGTTTTTTTAAATACATAGATATCCATATTCTTCTCCACCTTTATTAGAATATGAAATTGCAAATAAATAATGACGATATGATGTTCTCTTTTGAATATTTCATTCGTATAAAGATGTGTGTTTTCCTTTGCGATTCACTTCGGAATATTTCAGGAGTCGCTTGAACAAGAAAAAAATATTTGCTAATTTAAACAGGATATTTTGAGAACATGCGTCATCGCTAGAACAGTGACGTCAACAGCAATGTCTTAATAATAAGTCTGTTTGCATGCCTCAGTAGAGTGAATTATACACGCGTTTACAAATCCTGACAAAATTTGGTAGCCTTGTAATGAAAGGTCCATAAAAAACTAGGTCCTCCACACCCCATGCATCCTACCCTCTAACTAACTAACCATCACGCCGCTTTTTATCAGGGGTAGATAGACTTTTCGTTTTATAACTATAACTTTTAACTTTTCGAAAATTTTCGAAACTTTTCGAAAATATAACTTTTCGTTTTTTCATTCGAACTCTTATCCGCACCCCAATAGTGCATAGGGCACTGCATCATATAAACGCAGTGTTATCTTGATCGTTAACACACGAAGGAAAGGTGATCAGCCCTCCACTTCAGGTACCAGTCCAGGGTAATATTGAATAAATATTAGAGTGAAAAAATCACTTATATTTATTAGACCCCTCTGGGAATCGAACCGGGACCTCCAGAAGGGTAGCCGAGCTCGCTGACCATTACACTACGGAGGCGGATAAAAATTATATTAGATCTTCTCTTACATATTCATTTATCTCCTCATACACACATACCCTCATACATACTGTATGTTCCCGATAGTTACCTAAGTCAGAGTCGGCATAGATTGTTTCACATTTCTATAAACAGGACCAACCTGCCAATGGTTATGCATGAAGGAAGAGCTATCGCTATGCTTAAAAATATCACATCGGATATTGATCTGTTCCATGTGTCTGAGGGGGTATTCCGAAGCGGGATTCTTCTACATTTTTGACAAGAGTCTTCTTGCATACTTGTTTTTAATATAATTTTTTGACATCTCATCAAAGATGAAGAAGGAAGGAATGGAAGTCTATAGAAATATTTACGGGGCTGACGACCGTCATAGGCATTTAAGAGATCACTTTACACACTTGTAACATTCACCAATTCTACAAATGATTGACAACCACACTTCTTGGAATATATAAACCAATTTTGAAACATTATTCTTGAATCACTAGACCGTCATACGCTGGTTTAAGTGATCAGTTTACACGTGTAACATTCACAAATTCTACCCATGATGGACAAACACACTTCTCAAATTCTTGGATCTAGAAACTAGATATATTGATTAATCTTGATACACAGTTCTTGAACTCTATAGACTTCACGAGAGACATCTATTATGGGAGTTTTTGGAAGTTTTTTCCTATGGAAGTTTTTTATTTAGCAAAAAAAAAACTATCTTAACTCATGTTCAGAGCTGCAAAATACAATTATTCTATTATTTTTTGACATCTCATCAAAGATGAAGAAGAATATGGAAGTCTGGGCATTTACGGGGCTGACGACCGTCATAGGCTGGTTTAAGTGATCACTTTACACACGTGTAACATTCACCAATTCTACCCATTATTGACAACCACACTACTCAAATTCTCGGAAGTTCTATATATATATGAACCAATTTAGAAACCTTGTTCTTGAATCACTAGAACTTCACTAGAGACATCTATTGGTGAGATGTAAAGAAGCTTTTTTATTAAACAGAAACTCTTATATTAGTATGTGAGATCCGAATCCTGGATTATATTCACACACATGAGAAACAAATAGTGATTCAAGAACAAGGTTTCTAAATTGGTTCATATATATATATATAGAACTTCCGAGAATCTGAGTAGTGTGGTTGTCAATAATGGGTAGAATTGGTGAATGTTACACGTGTGTAAAGTGATCACTTAAACCAGCCTATGACGGTCGTCAGCCCCGTAAATGCCCAGACTTCCATATTCTTCTTCATCTTTGATGAGATGTCAAAAAATAATATGAAAATAACTCCTGTAATTGGAGATAATCCAGATTTTGTGAACAAGTATTTGGACACACTCAAAATGTTACAATTATTCTATGAAAATAAACAAAATAAACAACTGTAAATTATTTATTTCATAACCTTCGTAGCTTGTTTTACATTAAAATGAAGGCAAATGGTTACATTTACTGAATATATTATTTTTTAAACCGAAAAATTCGAAGAGAGCTTTAGCAAAGAGTGTAATAATAAAACAAATATATGTGTTATTTTTCGAGTTCAAAGAAGTACGCAATTTCAAATTCGTAAGCTTATTTGATTTCAGAGTGCAGAGAGGAAATTCAACATGAAATATAAATCTCTAATACCTGCTTTTCCATGAAACGTCTTTGGGGTATTATATTTTATAAGGTCTTAAGAATCCGTGTATTTCTTCACTCCCTATCCACTAGAAAGGGAAATAAAAGCCGTTGTTAAGTTTATTGAAGTGGCAAATGGAGGATGTAATAAACGTATTAACGATTGAGATTCAAGTTTTTAGAAATGTAAAAAAAAACTAACTAACTAACTAACCATCACGCCGCTTCCCCGCAGGGGTAGGCAGAGAGAATAGAGCGCCACACCACTCTGTCCTTGCAAACATTCTTCGCCTCTTCCACGTTCATGCATCTCTTCATACATACCCGCCAATTGTTACGACTCCTAACCTAACCACTTTCAAGTATTTGGCATACCTGATCGTGCCATGTTTTGCTCTGTCTTCCTCTGCTTCTTCTCCCACTAATATTCGCCTCATAAATTTGTTTTACCGTTCTTTCCTCACTCATTCGCTCTACATGTCCAAACCATCTCAACACACCTCTCTTAATTTTATCGATAATGCTTATCTCAGCTTTGCATTCCTTCCTCACTATTCGCACATCTATCATACATCGTTAGAAATGTAATACATATTGTTAATTGAAAAAGGTATTAAATAGAAATAATGCCTCATTTTAACTTTGGTTTATTATTTCTGACATTTTTGTATAAACATATATCGCAGTCACACAGGAGAAAGTGACCAAGTGCATTTTTTACAAAAACGTGATCATTGACTATTTGATATCTTACTAGCGTAATATTGCCATAAAAAAAATTCCAATTGATTTTAAACTTGGAGGTATAATTATTGACTTGATAAAAATGACCAACTGCATTGATGTTTATTTTCTTGCCAAGCAAAAGTGACTTGTATGCCCTCCTGAACATTTTACGTTTTGGTAGTTGGTCACTTTCTCCTGTACGACTAAGATATACTTATTAACATAATAATAATAATAATAAAACCCTTATCCGCACCCCAATGGTGCATAGGGCACTATCATATAAACGCAGTGTTATCTTGATCGTTTACACATGAAGGAAAGGTGATCAGCCCTCCGCTTCAGGTATCCAGTCCAGGGTAATAATATTGAATAAATATTACAGTGAAAAAATCACTTATATTTATTTTACCCCCCTTGGGAATCGAACCCGGGACCTCCAGAACGGTAGCCGAGCGTGCTGACCATTACACTACGGAGGCGGACAAAACGTTTCTAACATAACGTTTCTTAATTCTTTTAAGTAAGATTATCAATGAGTTAATTTTTAAAGATGGTAAGAGTCATTAGTCCGCTTCCGTAGTGTAATGGTCAGCAAGCTTGGCTACCGTTCTGGAGGTCCCGGCTTCGATTCCTAAGGGGGGTCAAATAAAAATAAGTGATTTTTTCACTCAAATATTTATTCAATATTACCCTGGACTGGTAGCTGAAGCGGAAGGCTGATCACCTTTACTTAAACTGTTAACGATCGAGATAACACTGCATTTTTATGATGCAGTACCCTATGTACCATTGGGGTGCCTATAAGGGTTTGAATGAAAGAGTCGTCATATTTTACTTTCGTTTCGCTATCATTATTATTATAACATTCGCCTCATAAATTTGTTAACCGTTCTTTTTTTCTCATTCGTTCCACATGTCCAAACCATTTCAACACACCTTTCTTGATTTTATCGATAATGCTTATCTCAGCTTTGGCGAATGTAATTGGAAAAAGAAGCAGAGGAAGACCGAAAAAATCATGGCACGATCAGGTATGCCAAGTACTTGAAAGTGATCAGGTTAGGAGTCGTAACAATCGGCGGGTATGTATGATGAGATGCATGAACGTGGAAGAGGCGAAGAATGTTTGCAAAGACAGAGTGGTGTGGCGTTCTATTCTCTCTGCCAACCCCTGAGCGTCATGGTTGGTTGGTTGGTTGGTTGGTTGGTTATTATTATTATACGAGAGGATTTTTTAGCAGATGCTTTTACGATGGATCAAATCATAAATATAGATTTGATTTTTGCCAATAATCAGTTATAAACTGAAGTTGGTCATAGGTATAATACTAGTATGGAAATTGGTATAAATCTCCATAATTTTGCGCAGCATAACCACTCACCAGTACGTTTGTCGGTATGTACACAAGGTCTAAGCAGAGTATCAGGTGGAATCCGAATTATTTCATTTTGACGCTGTTTCCTATCCGACACTTGAATTAGCATTCACATGTATACAGTATTCGTGGCGTTAGAAAATAGTCCCAGCTGAAGCTTAGACCTGAATACATAATGATATTAACCAGTGGTGAGCATTGAATATTCTCACAGAGATAATTTAACTAATTTTCGCCCGTTGATATTATAAACTTGTGTACATAAATATTGTGACACGTTTTTCCTATGCATTCTGCATCATTTTTAAACGCCGTATGTGGATGCTTAATTTTAACGATGTGAAATTTAAATACAAATCCTTAAAAAATGTTTATGAAACCACAAAAAGAAAACACAATCAATGGAATCTATTATTATTATAAAATTAATTATTTTTTATTGTTAATAATAAATATTTTATTAATAATAAAATATTATTTAATATTATTTAATTATTTTTTTTAATAGACAAATATTTGTGTTTTAAATTTGATACTATGATCACTTAAACCAGCCTATGACGGTCGTAAGCCCCGTAAATGCCCAGACTTCCATATTCTTCTTCATCTTTGATGAGATGTCAAAAAATACAATGAAATCTCAATAATATTTTATTGAATAAAATAATTATCTGATTTTGGCGAAGATACATTACGTACATAACAATAATTTGTTAGCTGTTATTATTGGGTCATAAAAATATCTTAATAATTTTTATTAAAACTACTTCAGATCAAACAGATCAAATAAGATAATGACGATATTATTTATATATATATATATATATATATATATATATATATATATATATATATATATATATATATATATATATATATATATATACATATATATATATATATATATATATATATATATATATATATATATATATATATTTATATATATATATATATATATATATATATATATATATATATATATATATATATATATATATTATATATATATATATATATATATATATATATATATATATATATATATATATATATATTTATATATATATATAGTATAACATATACATATATAGCAATCAACGTTCTTATTAACAACATTATTTGCTTTGCCCAAAACATGATGTACGACAAAATGTTACATATTTAACCCCCTTTTTTTAAATTCATGGTTCGCATCTGGAATCTATCCACCCTGAGGTCACACGGAGTTGAGAGATAAGCCGCTATAATTCGAGTTAGCGTAAAAAAACACACGATGCTTCATGAATAATTTCGCACATGTGTCTAAATTTCTGAGAAATGATATCTATTTTTTAGACGATTTTATGAAGCCGAAAACGTGACTTTATTTTAACCAAATCATAGCGAAAATATTTTCCCGAACAATTTGAGACATGTCATATCAAATTAAGTTGGTACACGGTGTTCGGGAAAAATGCTTATAATTGAATTTAACGAACAAAAAAATGTATCAAAAATTTCTGAGAAATGATACCTAGTTTTTGAGTGATTTTATGAAGACTGGCATTATTTTAGCCTAATTAGATGAAAATATTTCTTTGAACCATTTAAAGCATGTCATGTCATTTTATGTAGGTTCATGAAGTTCAAGAAATATGCTTAAAATCGGATCGTTTCAACAAAAAACAAAAAATGTTTCTAAAATTTATAAGAAATTAAACCATGATATTTTAACCAAATTACAACAAAATCATTTTCTTGAAAATTGTCCTATCATATTATGTTGTAACATAATGTTCAAGTAATATATTATAAGTTTATTAGTATATTAAGTAAAACATTAATTAAAAATCATCAACAAAAATCATTTTTTAATATTAAAAAATATTTTTTATTTATTTAAACACCCAGTGATAAAATAACTATGTTGTTTTGTTTAATTTTTATATTAGTGTACTATCTGTACATCCACACTGTTGCCTTGGCTCAGACTCGTTAATACAAAAGAAATGTATTTTGTAAATGAAGATTGTGTTTCAAGATCCTAAAAGTATTCTGAAACTTTCCTTAATATTTTGTTGTTGTTGTTGATGTTTATGAGTTATGTTGCTAGAAAATGCAGTACTGTGTAGTTCTCGTATCAAAACCTCCACGAGTAAAGTCGTAACCTTAACATGACTACTTTAAAAAAGAGAGATTTGATATTTCCATGTTTTATTTTATTTTAGAACGCAGAAAACGAATGAAACAATTCGTGGAAACAAATAACATTGTAACATCTAGGGTAGTTTTTCTTTATGGATGTCGTCAGCATGACGTATATAAAAAATAAAGGTTAGTTGTAAAATTGTAATTGTCCTCCGTAGTGAAGTGGTTAGAGCGTTTGGCTACCATGCTGGAGGTCCCGATTTCCAGAGACCTCAATATGTTTCTTTTCGTAATTTCTCACTATAATATACTTTCTAGGAGTACAATCATCGATGTCCGATTTTCTCTGGGAAGTGGGTTCATTTTTATCAATAATTATTTTTTCACGAAATCTATGTGTGAGGGAGAAAAAAAACAATGTTTTGTCACTTTCAGCGTATAAATTATTTAAAAAACAAACGAGTAAAGTTGCTATGACTGGAATGGTGACTTTTTTACAGCAGATGAAGTGATTGTGCACCAGCTAATGACAGCCTGCTTAAACTCAAATAACTTTATTTCCATCTTTACAGACTCCTTTGTCTATAAAACAATTTCTGATACAAACAAAGATTTTGCGACTAAAATTAGTTAAATAAAATACATTTTAATGAGAATGATTTTTTTAAGTGATAGTAAACGTTACAACGCAAAGTATAAAACGCAGACATTACTAAACAACTAAACGCAGATACCTACATTAAACCCAGTGGTATAATTTTCATGTTACAGGCAAGACCTGAAAAAACGCATTATTTGAGCAGTCATCATCAAATTATGTATAAGTAACATTAATATTTAAGCCAACAGAAGACTGCGAAAGAGAATATTATATTTTTATAGTGAGATACGCAATGTTCATAAACACTTTGCCCCAGGCGTCTTTTAAAGAAGGCTGTTTGAAGCGTATTTTTTATGATAATGAAAAAGCATTAAAATGACAGATAAAAATAAATACAACGCGGAGGTTGCGTATTGTGCCAGAATACAGGCTTTACTGCGAATGGGGTCACAAAGGGGATGATTCGTATAATCGGGTGGAAATTCGGCCATTGCCTATAAAATTATTTTTAAATGGATGAAAATAAACCATCATCTGATAATTCCTCGTATTATACCATTACGTCTGAGGTTTTTAAATGAATGCGTCATCGTTTATTAATATTATTCAAAAAAGCTTGTTTATAAAATTATAAATAATATTTTAGCAATGAACATCTTAATAAAAAAAATCATTTAGAGTTCTTAGATTTTAGAAGTGTATTCATATACATGATTTAATTTATATGTTTTATGAAAATATTAATTTGTCCACCTCCGTAGTATTGTGGTTAGCATACTTGGCTATCGTACTGGGTTCAATTCCCAGGGGGGGTCAAATATGGTGAAATATGGGGATGCGGATAACGGTTTATTTTCATATTAAAGTGTCGGTTTTTGTTGTTGATAAATTTAACCATTTTCATCTCGATATCAAAGGTTAAGAATACATTAATCAAAAGAATCGCCGTTAATTACATATTTCGCCCATTTCCCTGGCAAAGAACGGAATCCATGCAAAAAGAAATTCTAGTCTTTTGAGAAAATCCATTGGACTATCCAATTTTGGACTTCTGGAAGTGTTGTTCCGACAGTCCATGTTGCATTGAAGGAAACAAATGGTAATCTGAAGAGGCTATGTCTGGTGACTTCCCAGCCTTCAACGTTTCCTGGATTGGCTTAGCCACGTGCGGCCGGGCATTGTCGTGCGGCAAAATCACTTTGCTAAATCTGTTGACCCATTCATTACGTTTTTATATTACAGATATAACAGTTAGTTATTCATATTTGTTTTATGTCTGAGAAAATGTTCTGGACGTTTTTTCAACAGATGGTATCAATTTGAAAATAAATCTCAGAAAGCACAGATTTTAGAGCTTCCAATTAACGCTAGTTGAAAAGGTGATAATTCAAACTGTACTTTGAATGAATTAACAATAAAATTAAAACAGTCGTTGGAAAGTTGTTTTTGTTTGAAAGTAGTGAAAAGTAATGAAAAATTGATACTTATTTTGCATTATTATTACGAAAAAGGTTTATATATTTTTTTTATTTAATCGAATTATTTTGACATTTTAAATACCAATAATAAACAAATATTTGTAGTTTATAAAAAAAAACACTACAAATATCAGTAAACTCATGAGTTAAAATTAAATATAGGTTCGTTTTTTTTATTATCATTGTAGGTGTATAATATAGGAAAAGGATACAATATAAAGAAAAATCGAATTCCTCAGGGGTAGCTTTAGAAAAGGATTCAAAATTCTTTTTTGGGTTTTCGATTTATTTCTGTTGGGATGATTTATACCTCCCTTATCTGTTCATCTGAACATTCGATCAGAAATGTAGATAATGTATGGTTTCCAGGTCAAATAAAACACCCTGGATATCTCAATCCAACCCGTGATTGTAAACATAGATAAAATAACACCACTTGAGGTCGATCTTTGTTTAAAAATGAGAATCATTATTTTGTATTATTTATATGGCTCCCTTTTTGTTAAATACTGCCTAAGGGCGCTTTGCTGTGACATGTGATACGTTGTTTATTCTTAAATGATAAATTGAAGGTTAACTTTATTATAAGTATACCTTCTGATTACTTAGTAAAATTTGTCGCATCTGGCACATATGGATCGGTTTCTTTAGCAATAAAACGGACTTGTAACACATAAAAAATAAAATACCTAATAAAGATATATAGTTATTATTATAGTAATTATTTAGTAATTATTATAAAATACAGGTTTAAGTAGAAAAAGTAATGTTTTTATTTGACAAACAATTTTAATATACTATCCTTACTGCGTAAATTTTTATTTATTGATTTATTCGGTCACGTTTTGGTAATTACCATCTATGAATTTTTAATTTAGGTTTTACTTGATAAATACCCATTTAAATTAAAATCTAATGCAATACCTACGTATTTAGATACATTTTGATACATAATTTTCGCCGTATTGTATGGTATTTGAAAATGATACGGTTTGAGATTTTCCGTTAGGTACTACAGTTTTTAAGAAAAAGTGGTTTGTATTTACAAAGTAAAATTTACATAAAAAATCGTAAATTTTATATAATGGATTTAGAATCAACGTCGTAACACGTCATTCTTTGTTAATGATTTTCTATAACTTCGATTAATTTTTAATACTCGTTGCATAACAGGCATTCGTTTCACTAACTTAAAACATTATTGAAAATATATTATTTAAGATAAATGGTTATTTTTCAAATTTAAGTTTCATTAAAGTGATTTCAAATCATGCAGAATGCATCGAAACACGTTTCACAACAGATTTTTAGAGAGAGTGGTATTTTATAAGTGAAACTAAAATTAAAAATCGAAAAATATTACTACAAAGTAACTGACGAATTGATTAATGAAATAAATGGTTAATCCTGGTATTTTATATTCAAAATACAACTGTGAAAATATTTTTTTAAACATTGCGAGAAAGTTGTACGTAACTTGAGTTACCCAATGATATTGGACGACCCAGAGGGGTAGTTGGAAATAACAACTTTGGTTTGATCTTTCAACGTGGGTCACGAATTTAAAACAATCGGATTCCAAGAAATATTGAAAATTGTGTATTCACACCACGTACAAGAGTGAAAATCCGTTTTGTTTTCCATATATTTAAGCGATTTGATATTATGTAATAAAATATTCAATTTTGTCGTTTTTCCTTGTTGAAAGAAACCCACTTATGACAGTAAAATATTATGGATTATGGATCATATTTCATGGTTGTTGCAAATATACTATTAAGAACTTCCCGTGTTTCAATATTGATGGCTGTTGTCAACCCACATATGTATACTGTGTCACGAGATTTATCAATATATCTAGGAGTTCCAAAATTTGAAATGGGTAAATTTCATTCATGGGTAGAATTGGTGAATATTACACGTGTGTAAAGTGATTTCAGGCTACGACAGCCCTGTAAATGACCAGTCTTACATATTCTTCTTCATATATAATATACGAAATCATCACCCGTTCCAAAATTTCGCCATTTCATTATATTTTACACACATATCTACATATATCTCTTTGAAAATCTACGACTTTGGATTAAGCAGCAGATTTTGCAAGAAGTATCGTAAGCATACAAAAGGCAACAAACAGTCAAAATTTTCAATATAACATCATATTTAAACCATTCAGTTATTTTAAGCAATTATCCATGTATTTTGGATTAAACAGTAACGGTGACATTACATATCCCCGTTTAACACCGTTTGCGATACCAAACCAAGATGAAAATAAGCTATTTACCCAAACGCATGTAGTGTTATCCTCGTACAAGGCTGCAATGCCTTGCATAAGTTTACTGCTTACTCCATACTCAGGTAATACCTTCCAAAGTTGTATTGAAAAATATATAATAAATTATCTGGTCAAATTATAAACATAAATAATAAAAATTAAAATGGTATTTTCTGGCGTTTCTCATGTGTGTGATTATAATTCAGGATTCGAACCTCACATACTAATATAAGAGTTTCTGCTTAGTAAAAAGCATCTTTACATCTCACCAATAGATATCTCTAGTGAAGTTCTAGTGATTCAAGAACAAGGTTTCTAAATTGGTTCATATATATAGAACTTCCAAGAATTTGAGTAGTGTGTTTGTCAATAATGGGTAGAATTGGTGAATGTTACACGTGTGTAAAGTGATCACTTAAACCAGCCTATGACGGTCGTCAGCCCCGTAAATACCCAGACTTCAATGTTCATCTTTGATGAGATGTGAAAAAATAGTATTGAAAAATATTATTATATATAAATCGAGAGTGTATTTGAAGAACGATAGATAATGCAATAACTGAAAACATAAAAATAGAAAAAAATCTTTTCATGTATTTTATTATTGAGGATATTACATGAAATAAATTTCCTGATTTCAGAGGTCTTACCATTTTGAGGTGAATCCTGAATTTCCACTGCGAAATAGAATAAATCCAGTATCCAATCTTTACCGATTTGATAAATCTCTTTCTACCCTTAACTTGTACTCTTTGGAAAAAAGGGTAAAGTGTCTGTAATTAATTAATTCACCGGTACATCTTCAGATTAACCCTTATCTAACAGTGAGGAAGATTAATGACTCCGAGGCTGTATGTTTCGTTAATGTAAAAACGGAGGTTTACTTCTAATTAAGTAAGTCTCGTGGACTTTTAATTTATGATTAAGTTATCAAGGTTATCTTTAAAATACGTCTGTAAGACGTGGTATTTTGTATATACTAGGATGGCAACGGAATAAATGACATCTCAAAATAAATTAATAAGAATATGGAAATCTGGATTTTTACAGGGTTTAAGACGTGTCATAGGCTGATTTCAATGATCACTCTATACACGTTCACCATTCTACCCATGATTGACAAACATAATTCAATGATCAATCCTTTACTTCGGGTACCATTCCAGGGTTATATTAAATAGATTTTTCTTGACATCTCAACATATGTAGATAAAGAAAAATATGGAAGTCTGGGTATTGACAGGAATTATCCCCTGTCGTGGGTTAGTTTAGTGATTACTACATACGTGCAATATTCACCACTTTGTAGGCGGGTAGCCACTACTACTACCAAGTTGGCAACACTGAACTATTGCTACTATCAAGTTGGCAACCCGAGATTCCCGGATTCAACAAAAGCAGCCAACCGGAGCGCGGGGGCAAGATTCGCCTGTATCGCTTGGTGACTAAAGGACGTATATTTTAGCTTCATATTTAATTTAAAGTTCAATAATCCATTAGATAAATCATAATAAGTTAATATCAAATCGTAACCGTAAGTGTAAGAATTTATTTCAATAAACAAACTGTAAGTACGCATTTCTTTTAAATATCCTGCTTTGGTTTCCCGCACAATACCCACGCACAAGGTGCCTAAAACTTCATCAATGATTAACAACCAAACTTCTCAAATTTTCCGAACTTCTAGATATATTTATGAATCTCATGACCCAGTACATATAAGTTCATAACAGCCATCTATGTTGGATAGAGAGAGCTTTTTTTATTACAGAAAACCTTTAATTTAATAATTTACAGTAAAAAACATTTGTACTTGTTTTCACCCTCATTGTCTAGTTATTAAATATTGAACTTTAACTTTTTCTTTATAGTTTGAAAATAAAAGTGTTAATAAACTATGTGCGAGGTCGCATCGGTAAAGGCTACGCTTCGGACGTTATTGGGGTTGTCACAGCCTTCGCCTCTCAGAAGTTTTCACGTAAATACTACGTGACTGAATGCTACGTCGAACGTATAAAACTTGGTAATATTAATCTCTCACTGCTATAAACATGCATCGCCGTTGTTCAAACGTTTCGTGCTGTAATGTACTCGTACGTTAACGTTTAATGTTCAACCAAAATAACACACAAAGTCATGTCATTGTGTATTAAAACTTATTTCCACCGGTAATTGTTTCGGTACATAATTTTCGAGAAACAATTTTTCTCAAATTATGTTTAAATTCGTGTTTCGTATAGAGTAGCGTGCAATGATTTAACTCAAACTTAAACATGAATCAAATACAATTACATGTTTATAAATGTATGTTTATATTTATGTCAAAATTGTATGGGTCGTATTTAACTATAATATTATACCGGTGAGGCATGGTAACTTCCTTTTTTAAAAAATAATAAGACAAAAAGTATTGTCAGTGAGGATTTAATTTTTTTTCTGAAAAAGGGACACGTCTAAAGTTTCGTTTCATTGAATTTTAAATATATATCTTGGAGTTGGTTATAGTCTTCGTCAATGCACTGAGATTGTCAATTTTTTCTTACTTTACATAGATTTCCAGTATATTTTCAGTCCAGCCTTAGTCGGCAATAGCAGTACAAATATTGTCCTTCAGTTGACTAAGTGTCTTAAAATGATTTGTGTTTACTTATGTTTTTTAGATACCTCACAAAAAAGAGTCACAGGAGGCTAAATCTGACGATCGCACTGGCCATTGAAGATCTCCATGGAGCAGTGACAAAAAATTAAGTATATTTTAGGCATTATTTTTTTAGTTTGAAATTTTATTTCCAAAATCACTTGCAAACGAGAGAAAGCTTAAAAAAAGGTTTGATTTGACCAATAAATTCTTCCCAAAGCTCACTGGTTAGAAAAACGCCAATCAGATCAATAACAAATGCGATAAAGGGCCAAATCAAAATTAAAATATATTTAAAATATTGTGAAATTGTGGAGAAGAATGCGCACGTAAAGAAAGACAAGTGCGACACGCCATGACACAAATCATAAATTTTACGATTTCAGGAGACATAATGTGTAATGGTGCCTGAACTGCATAAATAATGTATGAACAATGAATGAAACATGACGTTTTTTTAAAAACACAGGAAACTGAAAACATTCAGCCGAATCAAATATTTAATGTTGTTTTAGTTAATGACAAATAAAGAACTCTTGTAATACTTCCAACAATTTTTTATTCAATTTAATGATAGGCATTGTATCCATTGCTTTGAATTTTTCAGCAGATGGAAGCTTTAATTTCTCAACTAATCATGTGGAAGTATACCAACTATGTATTTAATGACTATTTATACAAAATGCTAGTAATAAAACACTCACCTAGATTTAGTCTATCTATCTAAGTTTCGATAGGTGTCTGTCTCTTCTACAGGACAATCACTACACCAGCATGCAATCGATACTACACGTCACTACTATAGCGCTATTTACACACTTATAATTAAACAAAAATTAAATCACATGGGTTTTTAGTCTACCCGAGGACTAATATGTACTAAGGATTACAGAACAATATGCACTAAAGGCCAAAGTTTGACTTGCACTAAGGATGTTATATAGGTTGAAAGGAGTAGACAACCGTGAAAACAGTTAATTATTTCAGAGAATTCCTATTATATTTTTTTTTGATTTTTGGGGTGGTGGTGAAGAAAGACGATGATCGGATTGAATAGGTATTTATTGGTCAACAAAGGCTACACAAAACGGTACGGTGTAGCGGTGGCGTAGTGTGACGTGACGGGGTCGAATCGATGTAGTTGTAGCGTTGCCGTAGATGGACTGTCGGGCTGACCGGAGTATCTTCGTGGTGTTGACGAAGGTGCTGGACTGGAGATCGTAGCGAGGTCTTGATGCGGTGTTCTCGTGACGACGTCGGTAGACGGGTGTCGACTGTATGGTGGTACCGGCTACGTTCCCAGTGTAGGAGTGAGAGGTCGATCGTCGTAGTCGCGCTCCTGGCGGAAGAATGAGATGCGGGACTTCGTAGTCGCGCTCCCGGTGGAGGAATGAGATGGTACTTGACGAGCTCCCGGTGGAGGAGTGAGATTTGGAGGCAGAGGTTGTTCCCCTTTTTTATGGTTTAGGAACTCTTTGTTCCTTTGTCTTGGTTGATGATCAAAGTCCGTTGACATGTTAGTTAAAAAAAATCGCAATGGGACGTGTGCAATCCATTGTTCCCGGTCACTGCCTCTTTTGTTCTGCATAGTTGCAGTGATTGCATTCTGAGAATTTACTAATGTTTAGCTGTTTATTGGCCGCTACAGATTCTATAAAAGGGGTTGCAACCAAACATTGCTCACTAGGTATTGCACCTAGCGCTTCGTTAAGCCAGAATAAATAAATAAGACTTTTTATTATAGTATTCAGCGAATATTTATGAATGACTACTTGACATTTTCAAATTGCGGAAAATCTGTGTTGAAAAGTCGAATGGTGAGCATATTGTCCTCTTAGGATCATGAAAACCATGCTTCTCTGCATTGTATGTATGTTCCTACTTGAATCAACATCACACATACTCACACACACACACACACACACGCACACACACACACACGCACACACACACACACACAGACACACACATACACACACACACACAAACACACACAAACACACACAAGCACACATTTTCTCTCATAAATACCTGTTTATTTGCTAAATCTACACTAAATATTTTGAACTAATCTTTATGTTTCTGTGGTTAACTATAATTGGCTTGTTTGATGTATATCTTTTAGTGTTTTGTTTTAAATATGTTGCTGTTGTTTACCTAAATTAAAAAATATATATATAAAAAATCTAAATTTATTTAATATGGTACCTTGTAATTATTAAAAAAGTGTTCACATTGTATAAAGTGATTATTCAACCAGCCGATGACAGGCTATAATCCTTGTAACTATCCAAATTTCCACATTCCTAAGTCAAGAGAAATTTTCATCCACTTAAGATAGTAATAAAATCTTCTTAAAAATACAATGAATATGACGCAACATGTAAAATGTTTGTCATTTGAGAAACCTGGCAATATCAAATTATTGTATTTGTCAAATCTTTGAAATCGCGTTTGACGTCAAGTAACATCGGATGTCAATGCTTTTAGTCATACCTGATCCTATTTTGTAATACAATATCACAGACTTTGGATTTGAGGACCCTTATTACTGGCATCTAAATGGAAAAGGATCTTATTACATGTCTCAAAAGCTTATTTACCTATTTGCCTGTTTTCTTAGAAAATGTACGTTATACAAATATTTGTGACATTGAGTAAAAAACTAAAAAAGGTTGTTAGAGAAATTCGCATTTCAGTTTTTCAGCAAGTCAGTTTTTTCATTGTTCCAAAAAGCTTTCAGGAACTATAAGTAGGTTCGATTTTGAATTTAAGCCAGAGAATTATAGTAAAAAATATCCTTAAAAATAAAAAGTTTTTAATTTAAAAATTTGCATGGTATATACCACTTTGTCTTAAAAACTATTGTGAGACGTGATGCTTTGCATTCCGTATCATTTTTATGTCAAGCTTAATTTAAGGGTTGTGTCCTTGGGATGTTGAAGGATGCAGAAAGTGTAAATCATTGGGTGGAATAGTAAATATTAAAAGTGTATTAATCACTCAAACTAGCTTATTACAGGTCGTTTGCTATGTAAATACCTAGACTTTCATATTCTTCTTCATCAACACATTTTGAGATGTCCATTTGCAAAACTGTCAGTCAAAATTATCGTATTTTAGTTTTGTAATATAATAAAAATACTCATGTAAAAAAAGCCATTGAAAATATGCTATAAATGTAGCGGTGCCTTTCAGAGCGCCTAGAATCTGAGGGCTATCCATTCATATTTAATCAATGAATCCCTATCAAGGTCTAAAATTTGTGTAGTTTGATGCACATATCCTTTATATATTAGATCAAAAAGTGCTATTTAAAAAAAAGTAAATAATTTTCAACTCACAGTTTAAAAGAAATATTTTAAATTGAAAAAATGTTATATTTCTGAAACCAAAAACATTTTTTTAAACTAAGTGTTCTTAGCCACCTTATTTTAGTGCTTATCTTATATATGTATAATACTATATTTATGTTAATGTTCACTTTCAAAACTAATCAAAACATTTTGTAAGCATATTACAGGTTTCTATAATCATGATCTCAGTTATTTGTAAGCGATTTATTATAACAGCAATTAATTTCCAAACTATATTCAACTCAAACAACAACTTGAAACAACAATAACTTCGTTATTATTACACGTAATACTAATATTTACATAATATTTTGATATTTTCTTTAAACAAATTAAAATAATTAAAAACAATAACAGGTTTCAAAAATTTTATTGGGGAAACTCATTTTAAACAGAAGCCGATTTTATAGGACTTTGAAAAAAAAATTATTTCCATATTTCACATTTTTTTACGATACAAAAAAAACTCCATCAGGCACAAACGATATAAACTGAAAACTAACTAACCATCACGTCCCTGTAGGGATAGGCAGAGAGCCTCTTAGACATTCATGCATCTTCTCATCCACACCCGCCGATGAATCCAACTTCTTTTATTTAGATTCACATGCCCAAACCATCTCAACATAATTTTATCAATAAAGCTTACCTCCGCCTTGTATTCTTTTCTTATATCACCATTCGATCATCTATCATACAACAAAGAATGAAAGTAGACTGAATCCAATCGAAATGCGTTATCTTAGTCAAACGTGCGGCGAAATAAAAGATACCGATGTATTATTTATGACTATTATTTTATTATTAATTTACTGTTGATAAAATAAAAACTTATTTAGCTATTTAATACTATTCAAACTAGTTGACTGCTTTGGTGGAATGATTATTTTGATGTAGTTCTCGGAAAACAAATAAATAAGTAACCTTTTTTTTAGATATTCAAATTTCGCAATAATTTTAGTATTTTTTATAGCAAACGGTATGTTTTTATACATATTATATATTCATGGAGCAAGATACATAAATGAATCCCTTGATCAAAATAAACTTAAAATTATGCTTTCAAAAAAAAAACATACAAGTTGAAACAATATTTTTTTTATGATTGTCAGTCCCTTTACAAATTAAACATGTTTTATCATTTAAATCCAATATTATGAACCCTTTATCAGAAAAATTTGTACGAAGCTTTTAAAATCTAGCAGGTGTCTTTCGCATAAATCATTACTGTCTCCGTGCACTAGTTGGGGTTGAAGGATTTTAGTTTGAGAGCACATTTTCTGCAGCATTTTGTAAAACTGATTTACGAGCGAGCGTAAGTACGTTACATGAAATGCATATATGATACCTCGCTTTACGTTACTCCTGCTACGTCACCTTGCTTTAACGTTGTTGTTGTATGGTGACGTTATTTCCAGATTTTTAGGTATTGCATACTTTAGTAAAAATTAGAATCATGCACTCGTATATCTCATAAGCGATGCTAGTTTTAAATAAATATTAAGTAAATTATAAAATACCTTCATTAATTGATTCCACCGTAGCTTTGTGGTAATATTTGTTTATTTAAATTTTACTTGGTAAATACCACTATATTAACCCACCTTTAGTGGTAATTACAAAGTAAAATTTAAGTAAAAAAAAATAAATTCTTGTCAAAAATGTAAACTGTAGAGATTTAGAGATTTTTTCCTTTTCTCGTCTTATCCTTAGTTACGATTTATTTAGAAGATTCTTTGAAGAAAAAAAACAAAAAAACAAAATTTCAACACATATGTTTTTATATAAATAGTGTGTTGTATTTATTTTTAAACGTAAAACAGAACCTTTGTTTTTAACCATTTTAATTTTTGGTACATTTCCAACCGGTTTTAACAAGCAACTTATGATTTCCAGAGATGTATTCGAATCCATCTTTAAAAATGACAAGGTCCCTGTTAAAATAGATTGAAAAAACTTACTAAAAAAGTGGTTAAAAACAAAGTTATCTTTTAATGTTTATAAAATGTGCCAAAAAGTTATCAAGAATGAATTTTTCAAAGTAGAATATCCACGTTTTTATGATAAAAAGTTTCAGAGTACAACTGAATTTATGTTTTAAAAAATACATAATTATTAGTAAAAAAATTCGCATTTCTAATTTCCAATTTCTGTTAAATTTGCGTTAAAAAACTTTTTTTTCAATTAGGAGATTTTAAGTTTCTTACGATATGCGGGTCCAATTGAGAAGACAACTCTTACAAAGCGATTTCAGAAAAAAAAACTAAGTAGCTATAATAAAGAAAAATTCAAATTATCCTAATTTTCTTACAGTCTTTGGATCTGTTCCTTTTAGGAGTTATTTAAAACAATATTTTTTATTGGTACAAACGTGACTGAAAAAAGTTATGGAAATCGAGGCAATTACAGGGCTTACGATTACTTGTCATAGACTGATTTAATACGACTAAGACGTGATAGGTTGTAAACCCGGTCAATTTTTCATTTTTGTTTTTGATTTCAGTTAAATAAATCTTAATTTAATTGTTTAAAATTGTGTAGGTACTGATTTCACTGAAAATTTGTATTTTATAGCTTTAATATCCTTGCTTTTGGCAATTTAAATTAACACAAATTTGAAAAACCATCACTAAGCTTCTCAAAATTCTCCAATGTTAGCAGTGAAAGTTATTAGATAGAACCTAGTCAAAACCCAGCTAATTAACCTAAAATTTTCAAATTGGAGAAAAAAATGTTTCTGTTTGATTTTTTAAAGATGTTTTTATAATAAAAGGAGAAATGATAAAATACTGTAAGTGTGAATAAATAACTGATAAAAAAAGAGTTTAATAATAATTGAAAATGATATTCTCAAACGTCTCTCATGTAAAATAATTCGGGAAAAAATTATAAAGGTCCTTGCTAAGATAAGATAGCGCCAAGAAGTAGATGTAAAAATACGTCAATCGAATCGTAAGATAACTTCTAGAATTTAATTAGTGTGGTTGTCAATCATGGGTAGAATGGTAAATGTTAAAAAAAGTGATCACGTGAGATCACCAGACTTTGGCAGGTGCTCTATGTATATCAACGAAAACCAGACCTTTTTCATATATGTAGTGATAAATCACTGAGTCTTAAGAACAAAAATACAAACCCTCGCTATTTTCCAGAAATGAGAATAAGCATGGTACTTTAGGCTTGTGTTATTTCACAGCCTTCATTTTTTTTCAAAGACTTAACTTAAAAGATTAAACTTGACGATAAACTTCGAGTTTATGATGGTGATGGTTTGAGTCTACAGTGATAAATTATTTAACCCCTTACCTGCTGTGACCCGGTGCTGTATACCTCTGTGGGTGGGGCGGACCCCGTTTTGCCCAGCATCCGCCGTCCAACCTGCAACCGCAGAGGGTTAAGTTTAAACTACCCAGGATTATTAAGAAAATTAAACATTCAACACTCACATACTAATGATAAATAATCTTTACTTCATATAACGATGAATGATAAATTAGGACACTCTCCTTATAATTCATCGTTCACTTTGTGTAATACCACTTAAATATCTTTAAAAAAGAGATTCAGCCTATAGTTGACATAATGATGAAATAGTTATTCTGGAATCGACTGTCGTGAAGGAGTTTTTTTGTCGTTGTCGTATTGCACATTAAATTCGTTCACCTAGACGTTCACTTTGTGTAATATAACTTTTAAAAAAAGTATTAGGTCTGTTTATAGTTGACCTAATGATGAAATAGTTATTCCGAAATCGGTTGTCATGAAGGAGTTTTTTTTTTAAAAGTGATATTACATAAAGTAAACGATAAATAAAAATGTGGCATTTTCCAATTGAAACATGAAGAAAAATCGAAAGATATTACGACAATTTGAATGCCGAATCAATTTGTCGTAATTTCTTTTAGATTAGAATTTTCATACGATTGATATTAAAATCGGTGATATCAATAATACATATTTTTTTAAATGTTTTTTTTTTGTTATTGTAAGGAATATTGTAGTTAAAACATTAATTTGTAAGGCATTAATAGTTTAATAAAAAAATAATATTGTTCACTTTAAATAAATACTATAAATAAATTAAAAAGAATTCAAGAAACTATAAATTTAATAATGGCCTTTAAAACGTACGTTTGTTTATTATTATTATTATCTGCAATCGTTTTTTTTAATAGCTTGTAATGCTAAGAAAGCAATAAAGATCATGATATAGAGGTATAATTTTGAAGTTTTTCACAGTACTTAAAAAAGTTAAAACAAGGCATTTCTTGTCCGGAGGTATCCTAAGGGGAGTTGTTTCGAAAAACAAAGTTTCTCAAACACCAATTTATTCGCAGGATATACCTGTATTACACGGACCGATAAATTTCGTAAAGGAGAAGAACCCTCGAAAACAAACTAATATTATGTTACAAAGTTCCAAGGATATTCTTGCTGTGGCAACAGAATGAAGTAATTGCGTTCATTTTTTGTTGACTTCAAACATTGTTCATTCCATCTTTGTCGTCTAGGTAAGCTCATGGTCATCTTGGATGTCAAGTACCTCCTTGTACTTTCAGTTGTTGGAAAACTTAAAGGAGCGTTTAAAAAACTTATTTAAAATATAATTTATTTTTTCCCATACTGGATTATTCACCTTACGGAAAATACATCAAAATATATAACAGATATCTTAACTTCAAATGAATATTTAATGTTTTTACACGAAAGAATTTGAAGACTTGTAATCAAAAGCCTTACGACCCAGTATTTGGCTGATTTTAACGATCGCCTTATTTTTGTATTGTTCACCATTCAACTCATTATTAAACATCCATATTGTATTCTTTTTTAAAGATGCTAAAATTTTCACCTTCTTTCATTTAAAAACGATAGATTAAGTTAGTCTTAAGTAAGAACACTTATTAAAAATCATTCGTAAGGTGAATAATCCAGTATCAGAAATAATAAATTGTAAAAATTGCCAATTGTTTATTGGCCAAAGAGAAGTATCAAAAACAGACTCAGTTCTAAAAAATATACAGGAAAACTGATTCTCAAATATATATAGTTGTTATTTTACTGGATAAACTTATTTTGAATAATATTACATAATATGCTCAATTAGGGTTAGATACATAACTATCTATCGTTAGAATAATCGTTTTCCCAGATTTGACGTTTATTTCTCCTACACCGAATTCATTTCATACAAAAAAAAAAAGTTTCATCGTTTCTTTATCGCCTTTTAACGCATTAATTGTTTGAATTACGCTGCATATTTCATATATATTGTGTCTGTGTTTTATGTATTCTTCCCAATTTTATCAATTTTCTTACATTCTACGACAATATTTTAATGTGTGGGATAGAATCTATCGAAAGCTTGTAAACGAAATATTATAAAACTTAAAAGTCTCAATTGACCGAGCACCACAGTCAGATATATGCATTTATATACGAGAATATATATACATATATATATATATATATATATATATATATATATATATATATATATATATATATATATATATATATATATATATATATATATATATATATATATATATATATGTATATATATATATATATATATATATATATATATATATATATATATATATATATATATATATATATATATATATATATATATATATATATATATATATATATATATATATATATATATACATATATATGTATATATATATATATATATATATATATATAATATATATATACATATATATATATATATATATATATATATATATATATATATATATATATATATATATATATATATATATATATATATATATATATATATATATATATATATATATATATATATATATATATATATATATATATATATATATATATATATATATATATATATATATATATATATATATATATATACATATAGGACACTTTCCAACTCTGTCCAAATAAGAAAAAGATCTTTTCCCAAAGATTCTGATTCATGGAAGATGGAAACATTTTGAATACCATGTATTGCGAATAAAATAATTAATTTACATCTTTTGCTCTTTATGTATAAGTACTGAATTTCATGGATCAGAGTAATCCTAATCATTAATAATACGCAGTAAAGATGATCACTCACCCGTTTTATATCCCTGACTGCTCTCAAAGTAGGAATAAATTATTGAGCCTACGTAGACAGTACGTTGGCTCTATATTTTATAATCTACGTAGAGATAAGTAAACGCCTTACTTAAAAATTGATATTATGATTCAATTCTTGAAGAAAAAAAAATCAAATAATATTAAATCAAACAGTATTACGTGTATATATTTTTTACAAATTTAAAACATTAATATTTTATCCTACTTTCAGACAAGCCTCTTAATCTCTTCGCAGGATATTAAATATATATATATATATATATATATATATATATATATATATATATATATATATATATATATATATATATATATATATATATATATATATATATATATATATATATATATATATATATATATATATATATATATATATATATATATATATATATATATATATATATATATATATATATATATATATATATATATATATATATATATATATATATACATATATATAATTATCGTTTGTGAATACCTACCTTTTTTGTTCCTGTTTTAATCAATTTTCATTCTTCAGTTTTCCGCTGAAGTTCTTAAACTTCTTTCAGCGATACGATATAAATTTAATTTTTTTTTACAAAAATGTTAGTAAATAATCATCTACCAAGATTTTTATGCCTACCGGTTTCGAGATGTACCCGTCTCTTCGTCAGGACAATCACTACAACAGCATGCAAACAATACTACCCGTCACCACCATAGAACTATTTACACACTTAAAACTACACAAAATGTTTATCACATGCGATTTTGGTCGACCCGAGAACCAACATGGACTAGTGCATGTTGGTCTTCGGGTCGACGGTAAAAATCTCGGTGAGTGGTTATATACTAATATTTCTAACATTTTTGTAAAAAAATAAATAAAAAGGACTCACCACAGAGTTAATGCATTTTATATTAATAATATTATTTTTCAACTTTATTTGTTAAAAAATAGTATACACATGTAAAATATGTATACACGACTTAAAAAAATATAAATATTTTAATTTTTTGATTATTTCGCCGTAGAAAATATATATATTACATCGTTTTGCCACCCATTCTTCTAAGAGAAGGCATTTCGACTTTATTCAGTCTAATTTCATCATTCTTTTTTTTAGTAGTAGCCTTATGTTAGTAACGATCAAGAAAACATTGCGTCAATACTGTGCAGTAATTAGGGTTTGAACATGATAATCGATTTTAAATTTACGCTTTACTATCACACATTAGCCTTATTACTATACAAGAAGAAAAAATAATAAATTAGTAATATTAATAAAATTTTGACTTCGACTGATATCAGATTAGCGTTTCAATATGCTAAACATTTGTATCAAATAGTTGCAGTAATTAACGCATAGTTCAGACACTCTGTAAGGTTAGGTTAGGTAAGGTTAGGTAGGGGTTGGGTTTTGGTTATGGTAATTGAGATAAGATTCAAATTGCCCGAAATTACTCTGCTTTCGATTAAGTTATGCTGGCCGATTTGTGGCAGTGAGTAGCGAACTGACGTTGATATCTAGATCCCCTCAAATGGCATTATGGGATCAACCGCCATAGGGGATGCTACATTGATAAATAGGGGTAAGTGACTAATACTTGCGACTAACTATACGTATAATGTGTACTGAGCCCTTATAAAAGCAAGGGGATCAACTAAATGAGTTCACCGGTGTTTGAATACTAGATACTTATCTACAACAAACTATAGTTGAAATAAAATGTTTTCAATTTAAAAATGACTATTCCACCTCCGTAGTGTAATGGTTAGCACGCTCGTCTACCGCACTGGAGGTCCCGGGTTCGCTTCCCATGGTGGGGTGGAATAAATATAAGTGATTTTTTCACTCTAATATTTATTCTATATTACCCTGAAGCGGAGGGCTGATCCCCTTTCCTTCATGTGTTAACGATCAAGGTAACACTGCGTTTATATGATGCAGTGCCCTATGCACCTTCGGGTGCGGATGAGGGTTGAATATAAATAACTAACTAACTTTACCATGATGCAAGATTAGGCAGAGAGAATAGAACGAAACATCATTCTGTCATTGCAAACATTCATTCTGTCATTGAAATTGCCACATTCAGGCACCTCCTCACACACATTCACCGATTATTTTGACTCCTCAACCGACCTTTTTCAAGTAATTGTAACCTGATCATACACAGTTCCTTGGTGTTACTCTGCTCCTTTTTTTAACTTTGTTTGCCCCATAAATTTGTTTTACAACTCTTTATTTAAATATTACAATTTTAAAAAATGTCAGTACAAAACGTAAATCTTTTAAAACTGACTTTTATCTGAACTAATAATGCTAAAGGTACTGTAACAAAACTAAAATTTAGTAAAAATATCTGATAAAATTGAATTTGCTCGAATAATTCATAAATTTTCTATGAATAAACCTGAAATGGTTCTTATATTTTAAATAAATAAATAATGATTTATTTGGATTTAATTACGATAATATTTATTGAATAAAAGAACGAATCATTATTCTGTTATTCAATTAATATTATCAACTAACTATTTAAATATATAGATATAATCGTTTTGTAAGTCACTGTATTGGGATTAGTAATGTAATCACAAGTATTTTAAAACACTCTCCTTATCGTCTATTGTTTACTTTGTGTAATACCATTTTTACAAACACTTTTTTGTGATAATCGGTTTCAGCAAATTAATCCATCATCAGGTCATCAAAATAAAATTATTACGATATGACATTTGTATAAAAATATAATTTTTGAAACAAGTATTTTAGTTTTGAGAACTACCGATGTACTCATCAACATGTAAAAATGCGAACTTCTGTTGATGAGAACATTTATAGTTCTCGAAACTAGTCTTGTTAATATTAACAAACTCGAAATGTGGTCATGTTATTCCACAAAGTTAACGTATAATCAATAAAATTATTCTGACTCCACCCTTGTATTTAATAAAAACGACATAGAAATTCCAGGTCTATCGATTACACCCACCGACTGTCATTTGTAAGTACAAATACTTACAGAGTGCTTTTGTAGTATGACGTACATCGGCCGTGACCTGAATACCTATCGTCATTCGAATTGCACTTAATGGTGTAGCCGGGTTCATTTCAAAATTACATTGATGAAAAATAATTGCATTCAAGCTTGTGAATATAATACATTTATTCAATTAAAACCCTTATCCGCACCCAATGGTGCATAGGGCACTGCATCATATAAACGCAGTGTTAACTTGATCGTTAACACACGGAGGAAAGGTGATCAGTCCTCCATGTACACTTCAGGTACCAGTCCAGTGTAATATTGAATAAATATTAGAGTGGAAAAATCACTTGTATTTATTAAACCCCCCTAGAATCGAGCCCGGGACCTCCAGAACGGTAGGCGAGCATGCTGACCATTACACTACGAAGGCGGAATACAGGTGACATAAATTATTTTTTATTAGTAATTTTATCAATTGCATTCTGAATTTTCTGGTCTTGACCCTTAAAATCTTTACCTCAGTTAGTGTTTTACATCTTGCACTTCAAAATTAACAACTCGTCCATAATCACTTGAAAGAATTGTGAAATACATGTACGTCCGCAATTTGTAAAGTACTGAAGTATCACTAGTATGCACAGAAAGAATGGACTCGAGTGCTCTTTGAGTACAATACATGAATATACTGTATCTAACGCGAACATGTAAAAAAATCTGACATTCAATGTGTGCAAATTTCCACTGAAGTTATTACAAGGGGTTCGTATAGAGAAGTCCGATCCAAAATTAGTACGTTTTCACCGATGTTTTTTATTTGAGTATATTTAAGCAATAGATTTAACACTCTCCTTATCATTCATCGTTTACTTTATGTAATACCACTTAAAATTAACACTAAATTAATGTTGTATTACATAAAGTGAACGATGAATGATAAGGAAAGTGCTATATTACCGTACCACAAAGTTAATAAACAAAATAGATTGAACCTCTATGGTGGATATATGAAGGTTTGTTAGGTGTTACAACAGAGACATCTTTTTGTTTTATGAAATACTGGTATACATGGATGTTAATTTTTAAAATAAAAGGATTAATTAATAAAATTGAATACATAAATACTTTTTTCCTGATCCTACCATATTACTAGATTTCATCAATTTATACTTATACGATAAATTGGGATGAAGCCAGGAAGAATAAAAGAACACGATGAAGATAACGCTGTATCAATACGATGCAGTGCCCTTTGCGCCATCGTATGTGGATAAGGGTAAGTAAAGTTTTCCACCCTGGGTGGTTTGAGAAAATAGAACTCCACATCACCCTGTTTTTCTAATCTTCACCTCATATATTTGCTTTGCTATTTTTAATATAAACTATTATAGCCATCTCTTACAAATGCATTAATATACTCGTACATACGACAAAAAAGTGTTTTAAGAGTATCATAATCGATTTGATCATATTTCTATGTTTGTTTACACCAAATCCCAACTCGGAAGCAGACGTCTAAAATAATAAAATAAGAGACGGTACAGGAAATCACCAATTCAGATTTTGTTAAGCACGTGTAAGCAGCGAATTTCTGATTTCCGTTTTGTCGTATTTATTTATTCTTTTTTTAAGAATTAATGTATTTTTTGCCATTTCCACTAATTTGTTTATATTATTATTCATTACTTTTACAAATTAAAAAAAAAAACACAAGAGAAAGTTTTGGAACTGGTAGATGATGTAGTACAGACAGGTGCCGTGGCGTAGACGCTCGATTGCGAAACTGGCGTCGCAGATGCGATTCCTGCCGATTGAAAAATAAATCCATGAAATATTTATTTTCAATTGGTCTCGGTGTTTGTGATGTATTTTCACATTTGCCTTCCCTATTATTACTATCCTAACTGTAGACAAGCTTCAAACTTATTGACAAACAATGTTCAAAAATACATTATTGACAAAATTAAGAAAGATATATTAAGATGGTTTTGATTTATGGAACGAATGAATGTAGAAAGAAAAGCAAAACTAATTTATGCGGTGATAATGTCGGAATTAGGGGCAGAGGAAGACTAAAAAAACTTGGCATGATTAAGTTTATCACATACTTGAAAGCATTTGGGTCGGGAGTCTGAATAATTAGCGGGCCCGTATAAAGAGATGCATGCATTTGGAAGAAGCGAACATAGTTCGCCAAGACAGTATGATGTGGCCTTCTATTCTCTCTGTCTACCACTGTGGGGAAGCGGCAAGATGATTGGTCGGTTAGTCAGTTATATACATCTTTAATATACCATATAAAATTACCCCAACCTAATCTAATATAAGGCCTTATACGAGTACTATTATAAAGCTTCTATCCCTTCATAATTTCAATGTACCCTATTACGCCATAATTCACCGAGGGTTTTTATAAATATAATATTTAATGATTAGGGTAGTAGTTGCTTCGAGAATGTCTTAATCTCCTCTCTCGTTGAAGGGAGGATTAAGGCATGTAAGGTCAATTGAATGTCGAGCCTGAATGTTACATTCAAATTTGTCATTTACCCCTGTAAAGTATATAACATGAACAAGAAAAATATTGCTTTTCGCTATATTATGCTATGCTACATTTTCAAGAGAAGTACCCGGTTGTAGTATCGTCAAAAGTGACAAAAAATATATTTCAACATATTATTAAGAGTGGTATGTGTAATACCACTCTTTATTTGTTTTTCAACATGGTACAAACAAGCTGAACAAACCACAAAGTTAAAATGCTTTAAAAATATGAAGATTTATAAAAATTGGTATTGGTTTTAGCTCCCTTGGATTTTGAACATAAGACTTCCAAAACTATACTCAAATGCGCCAACCATTAGACTATTTAGGCGGGCAAGCGTTATGTGAGTAAATGTCAGTTTTCAAAAAAATTGAGCATACGTAACATCGTACGAGACGAACTCACATAATTTTATTATATGATGGATTTGGACCCCTTGGGTGTACTGTAATAATACTATTTTGGACATTATTTTATCGTTTTTCTTTCAAAATACAACTCATCGAAAAAGTGCTTTTAATATTATTGCGCTTGTTTTATTCTATCGTTAAAATGTGCAGAATCGTGCGTTCCGTATAGGCACATAATTAGTGCCTACCCAACTTTGAGATTAATTGTGACAGCGAAAACATATGTATTTAACTGTTTATTAATAAAAAGAAGTATGTAGATGTCTTCTTGGTTATCCTTCAGCTACAAAAGACGCATATCAAAAGTTTTTAAATACAGTCGTGAACGATTCACTAACTAACTAACTAACCAACCATCACGCTGCTTCCCCAGGGGTAGGCAGAGAGAATAGAACTCCACACCACTCTGTTTTTGCAAACATTCTTCGCCTCTTCCACGTTCATACATCTCCTCATACATACCCGCCGATTGTTACGACTCCTAACCTAACCACTTTCAAGTATTTGGCATCCCTGATCTTGCCATGTTTTTCTCGGTCTTCCTCTGCTCTTTTTTCCAATTACATTCGCCTCATAAATTTGTTTTACCGTTCTTTCCTCACTCATTCGCTCTACATGTCCAAACCATCTCAACACACCTTTCTTAATTTTATCGATAATGCTTATCTCAGCTTTGCATTCCTTCCTTATTTCACTATTCGAACATCTATCATACATCGTTTTGTCGCAAATTATTCTGAGAGATCGCATTTTGACTGCAAACTACCAAACATAAGAGTTGGAACCAGGACTCCAAGTTAACGATTCAAAAAAATACATTTATAGCTATCTCGTATGCCTCCTGAGAGCCTTAATGAAGCTTGTCTATTTTACAAGGTACCAGGTTTCCGCTACTGGTGACGATTCGAAAGCAGTTATTGTCTGATTTTTGAGATGCAAACCTGATTTAGGAAGATGCAAAAGAACTGGCAGACAACAAAAAGCATGTTGGCAGTTTGTGGACTCTATATTGAGCGAAAATAGAAAAATGAAATGAATGAACGATACCGAATATCAATTCATAAACTCTTTGTTATATTGTCTACTGTGAATTCAAACCTTGTTCATGCCACTGTTGAATATACGTATATAGTCATATAGTATGAATATGATACAACCATGTAATTTGGATAATGTATTGTTTTCTATTTTGACATATTACTAATAATTTGGTTTGAAAACAAACGATTTATAAATGTTTGAGTTCACAGTTTAACATATGCATGTATAAAGTTACATTAATATATGAATGTAAAAGCTGTTAAATGACAATAAGTTTTAGTGAATAAAATTCGTGTCATCTACGCGTATAGTTTTTTATTAAAAGCGTTTAAAAGCTTTTATATTAAGATGTACAAATATTATTTGAGAAAAAAAAAGTCTTTTTATTTCTCAAAATAATAATGAAAAGCTTAATTTAGAATATTTATTTCCATGGTAACAATGTATTTTTTCCAAGCAAAACTGGTGTTTGAAAAATCAGATATATTTCAATTAAAAAATATATTTTTTTGGTATGCTGAAGATAGTTTTCAGACAGTATTTAATTAACTTGAATGTTTTGTGTCAAAGGGTTACTCGACTAAGCCTTTTTTAAAGTTTTTTTTATGCTCAATAGTGTCGAAATTCAATGAAAGCCTTAATTTCAAGGAATGGAATTAAAAGAGTGGAACGACGTCAACATAAAATACTGTTATAGGTTTTTTTGTTCTTAAAATAAGAAAGATGTGAAAAACAAAGAACAAACAATCCAATAAAAAATAGTTAAAAAAGCATTATTTTATATTACATAAAAAATCTCGAAATATTGAAACAATTTTTATTTTATCTCAACATGAAATCGTTTTTTTTTCCAAAATTTAGTTAACAAGAAACGAATGCATTGGAACTCCAAATATACATCATACGATATTGGCAACAACTACAAACGATGCACAAATAAAAATATAAATTTTATAGAATTTGAAAACACAAAAACATTCTTGGCATTGAACAATTTTAAATAGATTAAATGGGATGAATTAAAAGATATTTTTGAAATCGTTTCAAACAGTATTTGGATAAAATAAATGCCAATTTCCAAGTTTTAATCAACAATAAAAAACAAAGCCAAATATATTTTATCTCTTTTAGTGTTAGAAGATATCTCGAATTGAAGAGTTTTTACAATTTCTATTTGCATATTTTACTGTCATGTAAAACTGGTTTGGTAAAAATACCACTTGCGTTTCAAATTTGATTTAAACACGAATTCTGAAAATGAAATCATAAAACATGTAAATTATGATTTTCTACATCTGTAATTTTGACTTTAACTAGTTGATAAACGAGTATGTGTAAGGACATGTTTTTTCACAATATTTTGAGTAAGTCAAAATCTTTGTTTGTGATTCTGAGTTTAAGAATATATATACAACTTCCGAAATTGAGTAGTGTTATTGTCGATCATGGGTGGAAAAGTGAAAAGTGATATATAAAGTGAATTAAGTATAATATGATGAAGGTAATCTCTGTGAATAATACCCGGAAATCCGTATTCCTCATCAATTTTTTTTGGTTAATTTAATGTTTTCCCGAAATTCTGTAGTTAAATATAAATATATAAATTCGATGAACCCGTATTATTACGTTTAAAATAACCCATGTAATATGTTAGCACGAATTATCGTATGTTGAGGTAACGCCAGTCAAGGGATTTCAGCTCACGTAAAAGAATATGAATGATTTGTTGGCATTGTATTGAAATTGATGGAAGAAACGTGAAAGCTTTAGAAAGCTACGATTCTTGCAATACTTCCATATAAGGGGTACTTTATAATATTTATTCTGTATTTCTTCCATTATTCACAATTTGATTTATATTAAATTGTCAATATATTAGGAGATGAAGACGATAAGTACACCTTTATGGCCAATAGAGACATAAAGACATAAAGACATAAGATATATTAAAAAAAACTTTTTAAAAACATAATAAAAAGAGGTTCTGAAAAAAGGAGTATGCAAAAACTTTATAACTAACCATAACACCGTTACTGCTAGAGTAGGCAGAGGGAAAATAATGGTACAACACTCTGTTTTTGCAAACATTCTTGGCATTTTCCACGTTCAAGCATATCCTCATACAAACCCAATGATTATTCCTACCCCTCACCTAAACACTTTCAAGTAATTGAAATATTTGATCGTTTCAAGTTTTTTCTGTCTTTCTACAATTTTCCATTCCCAACTACATTTACCTCGAATATTGTATTTGTTTTTCAGTTTATTCGTTTCACATGCCCAAACCATCTCAGCACACCGTCCTTAGTTAACTCGGTTATATTAAACATTTAAAATAACTTTGGCTTACTTTTAGTCAGTAACTTAATATTTAATCAATTGTGTACAATTTTAATGACAACTAGAGGTTAAAGCATTATTCTACTTATTTGATAACTTATACAGGGTGGCGAAAAATTAACCACCCTTTCAAAAGATGTTGTAACTTTTTGTACGGTGTTTAAATGGTGTTGTACGTCAATTATATTTGACATTTGTAAACTTAAGAGCAACAGTATACAAAAAATGATAAAATGAGCATAAATGTGTATGAACACTGGAGGCAGCCACTTGATGGATATCATTTTTTCCCGTTAACAGAAAATGCAGTGTAAACGTCCAAGTAAAGATTTTTATCACTCATTTTTTTTTTAATTCAAAGAAGTTCTTCAAAACTAAAATCATATGATTTATTTTGAGCTACTTTAAATTTGTTTGTATACTGCAGCTGACTAGTTGACAAATGTCAAATATAAATGACGTGCGACGCCATTTGAAAAAATATAACATCATATTATTTTTTGACATCTCAACATAGATGAAGAAGAATATGGAGGTCTTGGCATTTACTGGGCTTACGACCGTCATAGGCTGTTCAAGTGATCACTTTACACACACACACATTGGCCAATTCTACATGATTGACAACCTCACTACTCAAATTCTTGGTTGTTCTATATATGTATATGATCCAATATTGAAACATAGTGCTTGAATCACTAGAATTTCACTATAAACATCTATTGGTGAGATGAAGAAGTTTTATTATCGACCAGAAACTCCTTTATTTGTATGTGAGGTCCGAATCCTGGATTATAATCACATACATGAGAAACGCCAGAAAATATCCTTTCCATTTTATTATTTCAGCTTATAATTTGACCATAATCCAGATTTGTGAACAAGTATTTGGACATGCTCAAAATGTTGTCAATACAATAAATATTAATAGGGTAATTAATTTTGCGCCACCCTGTGTATGTGGGTGTATAATTTGTAAAATAACGTAAGTCGCCAAAGCTGTAATTTGCGAAGTACTCATTAATTTAGCACGTTCTCTCTCTTTAATTATTTGACTGATTTAATTGCGTTAGACCGATTTAATATGGCAGTAAAATATTTACTCTGCACTGAGCTCTGATGATTAAATTATTTATTCAATAGTTGTGGGAAGAACGCGAGCATTAAATGCCCGCTGGGAATTTCACACAGAATATTTAAACGGGCTGCTTTTCATTTGGCCAGTAACTGTTCTATGAAGTGGTCAGTAAAAAATAGTATATGGTCGTAAAATTAATATATTTGGCTAAGAAAGGTAAGGTTGTTCAATTTTTTTATTTTAAGCTATCGTTTTTCAAATATACTCGCAGCTTATACAGGTTTCTCATTTTGAATTGTACGTTTTACAAACTAAATAAGATCCTTTCATTAATTCATTCGGCAGTCACTTTGTGGTAAAATGTATCCATTTTTAATAAATGTTTTACTTAGTTAATACCACTATTTCTTAAAATCTACTGTCACACTTGTTTCGATGCATTCCGCATCATTTTCAAACACCGTATGTGAAGCTAATTCTAAATTTTAATTTGGTCCTTGGCACGTTAGAGGTTGAAGAGGGGGTAGTAGCTGTTTCTTATTTTTATTTATTTTTTATTTTTATTTCATAATTAACAATATGACAATGACTAAAGCCTCCCCCCTATCGTCTATGTTCCCACTTATTAGAAATTTAAAAGAAGTAATAATAAAAATAAGAAACAGCTACTACCCCCTCTACGACCTTCAACGTCCCAAAGACCCAACTCTAAAATTGAGAATTAGCTTCACATACGGTGTTTGAAAATGATGCTGAATGCATCGAAACACGTGTCACGGTAGATTTTAAGAAATAGTGGTATTTACTAAGTAAAACATTAAATAAAAATAAATTTGATCTCTTACAAATAAAATTGGATGTTAAACAAATCAAATTGGACTTTTCACAAAGAATTGGATGTTTTATTGTATTTTATAAAAAAAAAGTTAGAATTTTTTAAAAATATGTAAATTTTAGAACTCTACAGAGACCATCAGTGAAAAATACTGGAAAAGAAAATCAAACAATTATAATAACACTGGCCAGCAACGATTTTGTAATTAAAATTTTGATGACTGATTTGGACTAAGTTAACCGTTCTTATTCAAAGTCTTTAAGGTGACAAGCTGGTATCACGTCAAGTTTTGATGTTACAGTCATATTATTGTTTGTATGGACCCCATACGTTGCAACCGTAATAGTGGTTGGTATTAAGACATGTTTTAGTCTAAGGTCTAAGGAATTCAAAAAAATATTGATAATTATGGAGTAGCAGTGGAAATACATTAACCAATTCATATTTATTAGGATAACATTTTATGTTTATATATATTTATACATAAAGAATAAGATAAACTTTCGTCAACATCAGCATAAAATCAAATTGCATAAAAATCAGGTATTCTCATGCCAGTTACAAAATAAAAGTTGTAAATTGTTGGCCAGTGCAATTCGTTAAAAAATACCTTGTATGATAAATTAATACAAAATTAAGTGAGTATTTGAAAAGTCTCAAGCCCTTATTGCAACATAAATTTAATAAAATTCTTCCTATCAAGATCACTACACCATTTCAAGGGAGGTAGGAAATTGAAACAATAAGGGTCGAGCTAGGGAAAAAATCAGGGTTGAAAAAATAGACAGCAGTGGGGAATATGAACTCGAAAGCTATTGCAGGGTTCGGTTTGAAGGTCAAACTTGGAGACTTGGAAGTGAGCCAAGTCTGAGGTGATATTAAGAATATAATTTTGAACTCTGACAAACGTAAAATTATTACTTTAGAATCAATTGATCAGAGAATAAATGGATTCATTAATTGGTATTAGAATATTTTTTTTATTTAGATAATAATAAAAAACAGACCTTCTCTTTTGACAACTCATCGAAGATGAAGAAGAATATGAAAGTCTGAGCAATAACGGGGCTGACGACCGTCATAGGCTGGTTTAAGTGGTCACTTTACACACGCGTAATATTCACCAATTTTACCCATTATTGACAACCACACTACTCAAATTCTTGGAAGTTCTATATATTGTATATGAACCAATTTTGGAACGTTGTTCCTGAATCACTAGAACTTCAATAAATACATCTATTGGTGAGATAAAAGGAAGCTTTTTACTGAGCAGTAATTGTTTTTTTATTAGAATCCTAGAATATGAAAACAACTCCTACAATTGGAGATAATCCAGATTTCTGAACAAGTATTTAGACACACTCAAAATTTTGTAAAAAAAACAGACCATCCATACAATAACAGGCCATAAAAAAATATGAAATATTTAAAATCAGAATAATGAATGAATGTGAAAAAGGCGAAGATTGTTTGCAAATATAGATTGGTGAAACATTCTTTCTACCTACCCCTGCAGAGATACGGCGTGATGGTTAGTTTAGCTTTAAATCACTCTGAAACACATTAGTAGTTTCTAAGATCACAAGCTTGTACGAGTACGCGTGTGTAATCCTGAATGCTACAACTATTTTTGCTTCATTTCTAATATATATTTTCCTCCTCAGAAATTACTCTAACACTAACCTCATTTAATCCAAACACCAACCTCATAATTAAATTCATATCATTAAAAATTCAAATAATTACCATTTGTGTTGTTGCGACGTCTTGTGACGTCATATCCATTTTCCGGTCCCTCCAGGGCGGGATCAGTATCTGGAAAATTTAATTAAAACATTTAAATTTAATTTATATCCTGATTTTTAAATTTAAGATGTAATTTTTTACAGATTTAAGTTTTGTACTGACGTGTCTTGGTTAAACTGCATTTTATAAGATAAAATCAAAAGCATGTTGTTTTGTCCATATAAATTAGCCAATTTGAACAGATATAAACAAATATAAACATTATAATTTATGTTTGAAGCACTAACCTTGTGATTTTCCATTTAATAATTAAAATATAACTTACTGTTAATTTCACTTTAAATAAAGTGATTTTAAAACAAGTTATATTTTAATTATAAAATATAAACAATATAATTAAAACATAACTTTGCATTAAATCTTTATAAATATTTTACTATAACTTAATTATAATGTCTTCCGGTTTCGAAGCTAACCGGTTCTTTTTCTCGACAGATTAATACTAGTATTTGATTAATACACATATTAATCAGTCTAATTAGTTTCGAAATCGGTAGACATTATAATTAAGTTATAATGAAATATTCACTGTAATTTAAAAAATATATTTATTTTAATTTTAAAATGGAAAATCAAAAAGTTATTGCTTCAAATATGAATTAAAAATAAACTAATATGAATAAACAAATTGATGTGGAAAAAAGTTCATAGTTGTAATTTTATTCTATAAATTAATTTGATCTCGTAATTTATGGCCAATTCATATTTCTGTGACATGGACTGGGAACGTTTACGGTATACATCAAATGAAAGTTAATTAAAAACGTCAAAATTATATAATTACGTACTTAAAATATCGCACGATTTTTAAAGATCAAAGAATCATTTGATAATGGCTTTTTTAATTAAGACTCAAACATCTGTAATTGAGATATCAGCGTTTCCGCTTGGCTCTAAAAATGGTGAATGAAAAAATAATTATTCCAGAAAATCAAATAAGCCAAGAGAGAAAAACGTATCTTACAAAACGTTGTTTTTACTTAAAAGGTGATATTTTACGTATATTTTACGTAACGGTAAAACGTTCAGAATTTTCAATTCTGATATCGAACTCGCATCCATAATATTGATATTCCAAAAATAATTACTTAGAAGCAATCTGAATTCATTCCAGCTGACACCACCGGAGAGGTCACATGTCTGTTCACGCCTGATTTTTTTAAATATTGTTTTTTGGTTTTATCTCTGTTTTTGTGTACTGGCCAATTCAAAATTTTTAACTTTTTGATGCAGTTTTCACTTTTTTATGCAATTTTGACTTGTTGATGCAGATACAGTTTTCAACGTTCTATAAACTGACAAAATACAGTAGGTAGTTGTAAATGTCATATTTATATGGTTTTAAAATTAAGTTCTACTTTAATTTTTAAAGCGGGTATTTTCTTCAGGCTGAAAGCTTTAAACAACAGGGATTATTCTAACAGGGATTTTAGAGTCAACGTTATTTGCCAGTATACCCACGATTTGTATATGGATTTAATGCACCTAAATATCTTGCTGAAAATTTTATATACCTCTCATGCTCTATCACTTTGTTCTTCCCAAGAAAGAACACTTTCACTCCTCGCCATAACACGTCATTCTTTAGTAATTCCTTCTCTGTCCAAGCGGCCAGACTATGTAATGAATTACCTCTCCTTGTAAAAAATACCTTCTCTAATAACTTTTAAGAAACGTCTGAGATATTGCAATTTAGCATTAGAATCCTAACTGTTTATCAAACCTCTTCCCTTAGTTTTTCTCTCTACCTCCTTCCCTAAACTCCATTTTTCCTTTGCCTTCCTTATTATCATCTCTTGTAATTTATGTGCTTTTAATTGTCAATTTATAATTTATGTTTTTTTAAATGTTCAAATACTATCTACCCTCTGATTGCAAACATCTATATATGGTATCAAACGTTTTGATCAATATCACTAGTCTGTTTTTGGTTGATTGGAAGAGCTTTTTAGCAATAAGCCCGCCAATATACTTATTTATTTTCTGTATATGAAGTTTAAATAAATACATATCGCTCACTCCTTTCAAGAAAGTCATAAATCAAAAAACTTGATTTTTCAGGAGAACGTTTTTAAAGTTTAAAAATATAACACAATGTTTTACAAATAATTATCAAGCCACCCATTGAACTTTTCACTGTGCAACAGATCTTTTTAGGTAAAATCTGAAGGTTTTTTCTCTATTTGAAAAATGTTTAATATATTTACAAAAATAATTAAACAATGCCTTTTCTTCAAAATGCAAAAACAACACTTTCTGCCCTGTAGCAGGTAAATATTAAGATAAAATTATGCCTCTTTTGCTGGGATATAGTACATTTTCGCATTCCGAAAACATGCACAACTAAAAATTGTCGATTTTTGATTTATGACGTTCTTGAAAGGAGTGAGCGATATATATTATTCAATTAAATTTTATTGGTAAATATCTGCAGCATATTTTGCACTGCAAAATAAAAGAAATGATGTTAATATTATGACACTTTGAATGGAAAACGTAAACAAGGAAATTGAGACACGAAATATAAAGCGTATTTGTTTTTGACAGTTTTTTTTACCTTTGTAAACCTTTGTCAAACTCCCGTGTTTTTATATTTAGAAAATGTCAAATACAAATGAATCTGTGTATCGTTTAAACGCAGAATATTAAAAAGGAAAATAAATTAAATCTAATAAATATAAAGATATTTACATTTCATTTGTTGTTTTGACATTCATTTAGTGGTATTACACAATTAAATTATAAATAAAAACACTTGTTGAATACCAATTGAGTACTCATATGGCAAAAAGACAAGTATTTTATTTATAATTTAAGACACTTGTATATTTTTTTATGATAGTAAAAGACCATATATTCCTATTTCTTCTTCTTCTTCTTCTTATTATAGGCCTTGTGGCCTATTTTTAAGAGGGATTAGCCTCCTGCGACGTCGATTCCCAGCTATCGACCCATCTCTTTGGTGGTCTGCCCGGGAGCCGTCTACCATGAAGTTGGCCGTACAGTGCGATATGGGGGAGTCCATTTTCAAATATTGTATACAATACAATTTTTGAAGCTGTACATGGCCACACGTTGCTGTGGCTCAGTCCAATAAAACGAAAACAAATAATTAAAAATAAAACTTTCCAAACACGTACATTATAAACTAAAATATTCGTGAAGCAATAAAAATATTTAAAATTTTCGAAACAACAATGCAATCCAAAATATTGAATGTGTCAAGTGGCAACACGTCTGTCAAGAAGCATGCGCAATATTTGGTATTGCGTGTGTTCCTGTTATGTTTAACAGATGACGCCGCCTTTGTGGTCAAAATGCTATTTAAAAAAATATAGTTTAGTTTTTATCAGGTCTTGTGATACGAGCGTATTCAAATGCATTATAGTGTTAAAATTTTAGTAAAATTCAAAGTAATCGGTGAGAAACATGAGAAGATTTAAGATGTTGAGCAAATGAACTAGTTTTTATTTTATTTATAAAGATAAATGTAAGACATTTGCTTTAGTACGGAGAAAAATAAGTTTGTCGTGGGGTCCCTAAATTGACGAATAATTGGACCGGTCATTTATTTGGCTTTAGGACATGGCGGAGCACTTTATTTCCGGTATTGTCTAATGTCCAGTGATTTCCGGTGGCGTCGGAAATCCATTCATTGTCAGTTTTCTGTCAGTTTCGAGCAGTGTAGGAATATTAGTCCTTTTTATTGGTAAAGTGAAATAGTGAGATGTGAAGATAGTAAAATGTCACCGTAAATTAAAATTATTCAGTACTTTATTTGAGTGGTATGTTATAACCTGAAATCATGAACTTCAAATCATTAATTTCATGAAAAATCTTAACCCTTTCCAGTCCATAAATTTAAAAAAAAATCCACCAGGTCCACAATAGATTTACAGCATTACAGGGTTACACAATACACCCAAGTTTTTTTTATAATTAAAACTACATTTGTGTTAAAAATTTATTTTTATTTTGAATGTATACAATCTTGTCTCTTATTATTATATTTTATACTAAATACGAGTGAGAAAAAAATATGGTTGCTTATATTTTAACACTAAACTGACGAAGAAAAAAACGTCGAATTACATTCGACATAGGACTCGCCGGAATAAAGTCGATGTCGAATGACATTCGACATAGGACCGGAAAGGGTTAATTAAAAATTTTCTTCATACTTCGTTGTAGTAAGCTGTAAACAATTTTCTTTTTAAATTGTTTCATGATATATTTGGTGTATTGTTGTAATATCATTACATTTAAATTCGAGGCTTTTTCGTATAATTGTGTAAATATTTTCATTTCAAAGCGAGCCGGACGATCGTTTCCAAATACTGTACTTGGTTAGATTTACCTTGTTTTTATATATTTAAACATATATATATATATATATATATATATATATATATATATATATATATATATATATATATATATATATATATATATATATATATATAAATATAAATATGTACATATAAATATATATATATATATATATATAAATCTGACACCACTTTGTATTATTTATAACTGTATGATTTTTTTAAAAACTGTATTCATTATTTTGATTCATACAGTAAATTTAAAGAAATTATTTTTGCATAAATATTTTTTTAAATTCAATAATTGCATTCCAATACTGTACTTACTATTATAAAGCTTAAAATATACTTGCTTGAAAATTGTTTTATGATCAATTTTAAGTTTGATCGTCATTAATAAATTATTACACGTGTATTAAATAAATTTTAGGCTTCTTCGTATCATATGTAATTATTTTAATTAAGGTCACGAGATGGTTTGTAATATTCCGTAATTACGTAATAAGGAATTCATTTCATTTGATGAGGGTATGAGTTTAATGATATAACGTCAAAAGGACTGTAATTACGTTCAAGGAAAGGATTACTTACAAAGATACGTAATTCGGTATATCGAAGTAATTATTTAACCCTATTTCGAAGGAAATTGATTGGAATTATCGATTAATCATTCAGTGAGTTTGAGTATCATCATTATTTGAATACCATTTGTTGAATATATTTTATTAATTATTTTTCGTAACCATTAAATTTTAGATTTTTAATAAAATATAGTTAAAAAAAGCACACACTTCTTATATATGTTTAATTTCACAATACGTGTAGGCACATAATATTTTCAGAGCAGTCCAGAAGTACGATGTCCACCACGAGCAATTTTTAGTATTGCTTTTGCTGCTTATAAGTTCAACAGATGCCACTGCTATTGCAGTAATATAAAAACAGTTTTTTGTTCAAAAACATTTTTTACCTGTTACAGGTAAATTGATAAAAAAACATGTGCGTTTTCAAATATCCGATGCAACGTGATGACAAAATTTCAAAACAATCCGTAAATGACATTAGTAGATTTCACCCCTTGTTTAACTTTAATTTTGCAAACCTTTTGATGTTACTCAGTGCAGTTTTTCTTCACTGCTCTTCCATTAACACGTATTCTTCTTCTCTTTCACTACTTTTGACATGTTTATTCATAACCTTTTTTTCTTCCTTGGATTGCTATACCACACACTACCTTTTAAATATTCCCACATATCATTCATACTTAGTTTGTTTACATCTTCCGCAATCAACCTACAGCATGCATCTATTTCAAATTCAGCTCTTATGTCATATATTTAGTTTTTTCTACTTTGACTCTAGTCACTGCCAACTCGTTTGTTTTGGCCCTCCATCCTCTGAAAAGATTGACTCTCAAAATACACACACATACAAACACACATAGCCTTTTTTTCAATTTAATTAAAAAGAGTTGTTGGTCGGTGTAATTTATTTGATTTTTAACCCAATCGATAACCTTTAAACTAGATAGTATTATGCGTGGCCGAAGTAAGGAAAATTGGAATATCGTAAATGGTTTGTAGAGAAAATGAATTTGAGGTTGATCATAATATGTCTTGTTGACATTGAAAATTTCTAGTGGAAGTTTACAAATTCTCGTCAAAAATGAGAAAACCGAGGGAGAAAAGTAAATGTCTCACTAAATAAATGAAATTTTTATTCATCGTACATTAAAGATAAGAATAGATCTCGAATGATGAGAGAGTATTTGAAACCACTTAACATTTTGTTATAAATATTTTTAAAGTTTTACTATTCTTCGAAAAATAAACGACAATTTTCCATTATGTATGAGATAAAGTTTCCATAAATGTACCATCCGCCATCTTTGTACTCTCTGTAATACCATAGACTCAGAATGCAATTCTCTTGTATTCTAAATATAGTCCAATGATAACCGACTCACGATCTTCCTTAAGCCAGATTTGCTTTATTATTTCATCCCTCGGTACTTTGTTTGCGCTGAGAGTAGGGTAGGCACTCGTTAGGTTCAATTGAATTATTCGAGACATATTATCTTCGATTTTTTTTTAAACTAATGAATTAAAATGAAGTATTGCATTGTCAAAAGAAGAATGAAAGTAAGCTAAATGCATTGCATGCCGTACGGTAAAACAATGTATGATTGATGTAAGAATCCAAGGCTGGGATAAGGATTATCGATAAAATTAAGAAATGTGTGTTTAGATGGTTTGGGCATGTGAATCGAATAAGTAAAAAAAGAACAGTGAAATGAATTTACGAGACGAATTAAATTGAGAGTAGGAGCAGATGAATATCGAAAAAAACTAAGCATGATCTAGTATTTACAATACATAAAAGTGATTAATTCAGGAGTTGGAATAATCAGTGGTGATAATAATAAGGTGAAGCATGAATTAGGTAGAAATTAAGATTGACAGATTGGTGTGCATTCTATTCTCTCTATTCTTTCTACGGGAACAGCGTGATGGTTTTTTAGTTAAGCTAGTATATGAGTATATATTTTTATATCCTGGATATTATTAATATTAAAATATTTTAAAATGACACGGGAATAAAAATATTGAACACTGATAATAAAGGGTTAAAACTAAATAAAATGGAAATGTTTGACATTCGAAAAGCACTTAAAAATAATATTTCTTCAATTAACTACCAAATAAAGTTTACTCATAGTCCATTATTTGATTCAACATCGGTTAAGCAAGATTCGTCAATATCAAATTCAAACCCCGCCCACTTTTTTCATCCTACGAGTATTTAAGCTGGTTCAATAATATGTTTAACCCTAGTGCATGTTTAACCTCGACTCGTAACGCATGTTTGTGCTGAAACCTTTAGTGCATGTTGGTCTTCGGGTCGGCCAAAAATCGCAAGTGTTCAACATTTTGTGTAGTTTTAAGTGTGCAAATAGTGCTGCGGTAGTGAAGGGTAGTATGGTTTGCATGCTGTGGTAGTGATTGTCCTGATGAAGAGACGGGTACGTCTCGAAACTGGTAGACATAAAAATCTCGGTGAGTGGTTGTATACTAATATTGTTAACATTTTTGTAAAAAAAAAATAAGTACATATTTTTATTTTCATTGATAGTTTGACAATAGAGTGGGCCGTTGATGTATGAAAAAAAATTTTTTTTAGATATCAAAGACAAATGGGTATAAAAAGTTGCATTTTGAATTGCACATAGCGTAAAAAATATTTAAAAAAATATTCCATACTACTTTTGGCCCTAAACCAGAGCTCAAATTTTTCTGAAAAGCTATTTTTTTTCGCTTTACCAGCTGCCATTTCGTATTTTAGTAATGTAAGCAGTTTAATGAAATGTTAATATATGTAACACAGCTTTCTTAATAAGCACACAAGGTCATAAGTTGCACTTTTCATTGTTATAAATCAGTAGCGTTGTTTTAGTAAGTCATTGTTTCCATCAGTATTAAGCCGGCGCGCGGCGCTCAAAGGGATTGGTTGCGCTCTCCGTGTTTTTTCTTATATCCCGGTACTTTTAAAACGTGTTATAATATTTAGTGTGATTAAGTATAAGTTAAAGATTATCTTTATAAATGATAAAAATTATTTTAAACACATTTTGTTAATTAAAAACTACAAAGCAACCAAGATTGAAATTTTTACATTTTGATATTTTTCAACGAAATTCTCAATTCCCACAAAATATAAAATTTCACGTTTACAAGAAAAAAATTTATATTAATAAAAGAAAAGTCATTCAGCAAGAAAACAAATTATTTGAAATTTAGAAATTAGCTTTATATTTATTTTTCAAACCATAAAAATGACGGAATTCACAGATTTTTCTATATAAAGCAGAGTGCGAAAATAAAAGTATTTTTTTTATTTATTCTGTTTCTTACTATCGAATGATGATATTTTAGTCCTGTACATTATTTTAGTTCGCACAATTCCATCTTTTATTTTCTGGCCAGTTACTGTTATCGAGGCTTCTGTCACCATTTTAACGCAGCGTTCCACAAGGCCTACATGTGACAAGGGATGAAGGATACAGTAAAAACTGATCTTCGATTTATTAAAATCATCTCTTAAAAGCTGTCCGATATTTTAATTAAGATTGGTGGTTGTGTAACTTATGATTTAGCCCTAATAATTATTTCTATGTAGTTGGTTGCTTGAAAATTGAGCTTCGGTAACTTAAATAACTCTAAGGTTTACATCTGTCTTCTTCCGAGTTTCGATGATTCTTCTCAAATTAAGGTCCTGATATGGCTGCTGGTATCCAATAACAATATTGAAACTGAGTTTATAGGATGAACATAAAAGCATTCCTTTGAATGACAGGATCTTTTTTGATTTTAAATCATCCCCAAAGTTCCGGATAAACTTATTATTTCAATTACATAATTTGCACTATCCTATAGTTTTCTTATTACAATTAACCACACTAAAGCGTAAATTTTGACAATTATTTGTGTATTTTAAAATAAACAGTTGTCAGTTATCGAGAGTGAGCCATTTTTCTAGGTTGTTGGTTTTTTCAGGTTTCACGATTTCAGGTTAACAATGTTCAATAGTAATAGATTGACACAGATGGTCCCAGCTTAGAGTATGTAGTAGGTTTACAGGTACAGTAAAAATCATAAGTAAAAATCATATTGGTGTAGTATGGCTTGTAGTCTTTTAGAACAACAAAAGTCAAAGTTGCAGCCCATCGGTCGGAAAAACCAAATCGTTTACACACACTTGTTATAGTTGTAAAGTTTTCCTCTTGGACGATGAAGGTTCAGGGAATGATTTTGAACTCACTGATTCTGTAGTTTCCTGTAAATATTTATTCCATTTTCATTTAAACAAAGGTGTTGTAACCTTGTTTTGATATGCGATAATTTTTCGATTTATTTTTGAAGTTCGGCTGTTTTTCCGATGAATTTTTGAAGATTATTTTAAGTCAATAGTGCCTATCATCATTTTTATACCGTTTCTACGATTTAACCTGATGGTACGCCAAATATGGGACAAACTATCTCACTATGTCTATGTTAGTAGCGGGTTAAACTTATTTCTTGAATATTTTTGGCAGATATTTTGTGGCACATTTTATAAAACTGTATAAAATAAAACTAGAACTTGGTTTTTTACCACATCCATTATTGATACTTTTCTCAAACTGGTTTCGACAAAAACCTTGTTGTCTTCTGGAATATACATGTATATGTTTATCCCTGAAAATAACAAAGTTCTTTTTGAAACCGGTTCAAGAAAAATTCCAAAAATAAAAGAGGCTAAAAATTAAAATCTAGTGTTATTTTATACAGGGTTTAGATGAACTCATTTCGGTTTTAATTAACATAATAATGTATTTAAAATAACTTTAATCGTTTTTTAAGATAATTTGTAACTTAAATTATAAAATATTTTAAAATCTAACTCGTTTTTAAAGTACAGGGATCTAAAGAAAATTACGGACAGCGCAACCGATTCCTTAGAGCGCCGCGCGCCGGCCAAAAACTGATGGATATAAAGACATACTAAAACAATGCTACCTATTTATAACAACGTAAAGTGTAACTTTTTCCTTTATGTGCTATTTAATTAAAGTATATCACACATCGTAACATTTAATTAGACTGTCTATATCAATAAATTACGAAATGGCAGCTGGTAAAGCGTAAAAAAATGGGTTTTCCGAAAACTTTGAACTCTGGTTGAGGGCCAAAAGTAGTATCGAATATTTTTTTAAATATTTTTCTCGTTATGTGCAATCCAAAATGCAACTTTTTAGACCACTTTTATTGCTAAATTCGCAAAAAAACGTCATCGGCCCACTCTATTTGACAATCATCTCATTTTTATCGCCATTAATACGTTTCCAAAAACACCGTATTGTGGTAATGGATTAAATAAATAAATATTTATTAAAGCTTAATGTACCTTGAAGTTGAAGAGTTGAAGAAAAAGGCAATTTAAAAGATCAATATCGACCGGTATTATGCCTACCTAATGTAATATACACACATTGATATGTGAAAATTGTATGAAGATGAAAAAAGTACACATTGGTTTTTTTTTTCACTGCTTTTTTGGTTTATTTCTTATTTTTCATATTTTTTATTGTTTTTATTTGTAAACATTTATTTAAATCACAATTTATACAAATTAAGAACTTTTTTTGCAGAGACCCACCAAGCCACCTTGTGTGTCTTGTCGGTGGAGTTCTTTTTTAATACGTTTTTTATTGGTTTTTTTTTTCGATCTTCAAAATATTTATAATCATTGCCTTGACTACCTTGAAATAAAGTGCTGAGCTAAAATTTCCTTGAAGACATGTCTGTATTTTAAAATGTCATGCTCATCTTTACAGAAGGTTACAGAAAAATCGTTTTAGGTTTGGTTTCCAGAGCGTGTTTTTGAGACACGTCCTTCGATTTAAAAGCAATCTGGTGTTACCTTCAATAGGAAGGTCCATAAGGTTCAGAAGGTTGTGTTAAGTTTACCGTAAGTGATTACCTTTCTTTTGCACTATACCATGATAAATAGAGTAATTGTACGTTTATTTTTTTATTTTCATGTTTAACTGTTTTTCTCTATATACTCTTACATAAATACCTCACAAAGTAGAAGTATATTCAAAGTATACAGTCAATGGAGTCCTGGTTACAATTTCCCTAGTGTATAGAATAAAGCATGGAGTTGGCAAAAAAATATGAAATTAGACAAAATTCAGTCGAAAACGATCTCTCAGACGAATGTGCGCTAAAACCACGTATGATGAAAGATACTCGAAAGACTGAGATAAACATTTTATGTAAAATTAAGAAAGATATGTAGAGATGATCAAATGAGTGAAGAATGAATAGCTGTACCAGTTTCTGAGACGAATGTAAATTTTTGGATTTAGTAGCAGAGGAAGACCAAAGAATATTTAGAATGATCAAGAATTTAAAATACTTGGACACGGCCAGATCACAAGTATATATCCAAAGCAATTTGAATATAAAGAACAAGTTGATTTATTATTTATTTGTTCGATACATTACAAGTGTGAAGGCCACTAAGATTCATATATATAACGCAAAGTGTAAAACTAGTCAAATATAAAATTTAAAAAATATATTACCAACAAAAAAAAATCTTCACTAACGGATATGAGTGAACTTTTCCTCAGCCGAAAGCTTAAAACGGAAATTAAGTATGTGAAAATAGTTTTCACTTTTCACATTCAGGACACGTCTAGTCCCATTTATACGTATAATGCATGAAAACAAGGAACGTTGTTTTACGTAGTCCGATGAAAAATACAAAACATTATTATACGACGTGAATGATATTATTTTAAAATTACTTTTCATATGGGTGAATCAGGCTACAGTCTCGTAGCAGAGTTTGTCCGCTAGAGGCTATGAATTCAATTATTACCGTCACCCCGAAAAAATAAACATAATATTTACAATGTGTCCAAATCATTTTTCACACAACCCAGTTAAAAGTTGTTTATATTGACATTTCAACATTAATGAAGAAGAATATGGAAATCTGAGTATTTACAGGGCTTACAATCTGTCAAAGGCTGGTATAAGTAACCTTATATAGATATAATATATAAAGTAAATAAAGATTTGTCGATATAGGAATTATTTTATATTTACACCTCGAGAAAGATGAAGAATAATTTATTTATTGATTTGGCGTTCAATTTGTAGAACTCCATTTGAATTTATGTATTAATTTTTAAATCAAATACAAATATTTTAAGTGTTTTTGTTAATAAAATACGACTTAATAGACTCAAAAAATCTGTGTTTGATTTAAAAATTAATACATGATATAAATGAAGATTATGGGTATTTATAGTACTAACCACTTGTCAAAGGTAAGTATAATTAATTTCTAAATAAGTAAATCAAGTAAATCTGGGTTTGTCCACATAGGAGTTCTTTAATATTGATATCCCAAAATAGATGAAGAAGAATGTGGAAGTCTGTGTATTTACAGGCTTTACCACCTGTCATACGCTGGTATAAGTAAAATATGGCCTCGACACGGGAAATCTCAGTTTGGGTACAATATTGTAATTTGTAATTATGTGTATGATGAATTATAAGTTATTAAACTTGCTACGATAACCAAACGCACTACTTAAATTTCGACTGGAAAATTGGAGATCGATTCCCGCTAACAGCAAAATAAGTTTAAAATATATTTATTTTGAATTCTGTATATGTTCGTGATGTATTTTTTATATTTGTCTTCGCTATACTAACTATCCTACTTGCAAACCAGTTTCAAAAAGTGAGAGCTTTGCGGGTTATTACTATTTTTTAACTTAATTGCATAAACAGAAAGCAAACAGCACAATTATGTTACATAAATACATATTTCTGTAACATCGCTCACTGTCTTTACACAAATGGAGACTAGTAAAAAGAGTTTTTCATATCCTCGAGTTTTGATGAATGACGCTCGTATCTAAGTGACCTTTTTACTCGAGTTACAATTATGAATAATATAGGCTAAGTAAAGAATGTCCGATGTAACGTCTTTCTTATAAAGAATGTATGAATTTACGGTGTAATCGATACGGAAACGTTACGTTATCGGCAAATTGGTGTAGCGAGCTTATTCTGAAGAACAGTCGACCTATTTAAAGGGGTCTATGACATGACCAATAGAGCTTAGAACTCTTATAGGTATCCCAACTTGAGATGAAACATGTATAGTTTTTATATAACAAAAAACTGTTTAAATAACTTTTATTACAATCCAATTATGTTTTATATCCTGCTTCCATTATCCATTAAGTCATTGAAAATAGATACTAATTTTAAAAGAGCCGAAATATATAAGTAGAAAGTGTCTGCTCATCAACTTATGACAGTCGAACCACAATATGCTAAAACAAACCTTGCATATGTACTTAGAAATTACTCTCACATAAAACAATAAGACATCTCCCATCAAATCACACAAATCACAATAAACACCCTTTATGGAAACTTACATGCAACTACAACATTCAAAATACTGAAACACATCGAACTACACTTGACACGTACCTCTTAAGGTTAAAAGAACATTGATTATTATGTAATAAAGTTGTACAACTTGTTTCCACTATCGATAAAATCACTTAAAATAAATACTAAATGTAAAAGAGATATTCATTAATTGATAATGTAAGTGGGCAGATTTGAAGTAGATCGCATCTTTCGTCCAAGTTGTATCTGATTGCATATCATAGTAATTTTTCGTTCAAATAGTTTTATAAATAAATATTGTAAAATTTGCCCTCGTTATGGGAAAACCCACTGAGTTGAACTGAGGGCTCATCATTGTAATTTTTTGTGTGTGATGAAATAATGTAAATAAATATGAGAGGTCAGAGAATACCCCCCCTTGCTTGTGATATGTAGGTTGTAAGCCCTGTAAATACCCAGATCTCTATATTCTTCTTCATCAATGTTAAGATTTCTACAATTTTAATGAATATTATTGCCATTTCACAATAACTCGTATATTCAGAAATATACAAAAATCAAAAAATATATTTTCAACATAAACGTCGATTTTTCTACCACTTGACTGCAATGTATAACATTCCTTTTTCATCGTGGATTGCCTTGATTTTTAATACCGTCCGGTTGCTATAAAAGTTTTTTGTTTTAATAAAACCGTTTGTGGTGATTCTGTTATGTACATAAAAAATGGTGGTTGTTTGTCAGTAGCTAGCTCCAAAGGGAAAAGAGAAATATGGTTTATGCTTGTGAACAAAGCGACCACTGAACTTCAATTTGTTAAAATCACACGAAGTTTTGAATATTCAGTATTCAAGTCGACTTTTTATACGATACTTGTAATTTTTTTTAAAAGTTTTTATTTGGCTCATTGTAAAATTTATTTTATTCGAATTTATTTCTTCACTTGTTTTACCCGTTTATGCTTTGTTGAGGCCCAGTCTGATTAAAAAGAAAAGAAAAATAGAAATCACACATTCTCTATGTTTCGTTTACAATGCTCGTGAAGCAATGAAAATGTTTAAGTATTTATTATATGTCGTCCGCCTCCGTAGTGTAATGGTCAGCACGTTCGGCTACCGTTCTGGAGGTCCCGGGTTCGATTCTCAAGGGGGGTAAACTAAATATAAGTGATTTTTTCACTGTCATATTTATTCAATATTACCCTGGACTGGTACCTGAAGCGGAGGGCTGATCACCTTTCCTTCATGTGTAAACGATCAAGATAACACTGCATTTATATGACGCAGTGCCCTATGCACCATTGGGGTGCGGATAAGGGTTTTATTATTATTTATTATTATTTATTATATGCTGAAATCCAAAGTAAAATAATTGTTCTGCGCCAGGATCCGAATCCTAGTGTTTAAAAATTAAAACCTGGTATTTCATTCAACTAAACCACGTACCTTTTCTTTATTGAAATAAAGATTTTTAATGAATTTTCAATCAACTGTTCTATTTTTCACAATATTTTGAGCGTCTCCAATTTTTGTTCACAAATTCTGAATTTGTATTTAATATCTAGATTTTTAAAAATTGGTATAACAACATAGATAAACCATGTTGCTTTTTCACATCTCAACATAGATGAAGAGGAATATGTAAGTCTGGGCATTTACGGAGCTTACAGCCGTCATAGGCTGGTTTAAGTGATCACTTTACACACGTGTAACATTCACCAATTCTACCTATGATTGAAAACCACACTACTCAAATTCTAGGAAGTTCTACACATATATATATATATATATATATATATATATATATATATATATATATATATATATATATATATATATATATATATATATATATATATATATATATATATATATATATATATATATATATATATATATATATATATATATATATATATATATATATATATATATATATATATATATATATATATATATATATATATATATATATATATATATATATATATATATATATATATATATATATATATATATATATATATATATATATATATATATATATATATATATGATCCAATTTCGAAACATTGTAATTGAATCACTAACATTTTCACTAGAGACATCTATTGGTGAGATGAAATAAGCTTTTCAACTACTTCATCTATGTTGAGATGTCAAAAATAAAATGAAAAATAACTCCTATAATTGGAGATAGTCCAGATTTATGAAGAAGTATTTGGAGACATTAAAAAAATGTTATTGATAAATGATAACTAAGACCTGTCTATGATAGGTTGCAAACCCTGTAAATGTCTAGATTATTTTAACCTTCATGTTTGTCTAAATATCAATAGTTATATCTTGTTTTATTTTTGCTAAGCATTCTTCTAATTATGACATTCCCTTAAATGTTTTACCATGTCGTTAAAAACGTAATATTTTGTTAAAATTAAATTTATTACTCGATGGGTTAATATTTTACCCCCCGTGGTCTTAATTTTCAACAAGAATTTTGACAAACCACGTAATTAGTGAGTTTAGAATTGGAGCGCTTTTAATTCAAAATTATCTCAAAGCTTTTTATTAATTCTTCAGAACTGATGCCATGAAAAAACAACAAAAATAACTTGAATTCTTTTGTCAATAATAATAATTAGATTGGATAAAAAAAAATGTACTCACGAATTTTGGATTTGCTTAACGTTGGTGTTATTTATTTAATGATATTTTATTGATATCTTAACAAGCACAACGAAGTCTATTAGAAATAGTAATATGGAAGTATAGAGATATATAAGGCTTACGACCTGTCATTGGCTGGTTCAAGCGGATCATTTATAAACTGTTGTTATAAATGTGTTTCATTCAGCATTCTAACCATGATTGATACTACTCAAAATTCATGAAAAACATTTCATAAAGGTTAATACTCAAATAAAACTAATTTCAATCATTGATGTCACCGAAAAAGTTTCATGCATTTATTCTTTTCAATTGAAGCATAAATATAACTTTAAAATTTGAGTTATGTGGTCGTTTATCGTTTATTGAAAATTGTTTACAGTGATCACTTAATGGCTTAATGGCTGGCGCCAATGAGAAATCGTAGGCCTTTAAAATGCGTTGATATATTCTATATTCCCACATCGAATAGATTTTTTTTTAGTTTTTGTTGAGATGTCAAGAATATGGAAATTTTGAAGTTAAAGGATTTTTTACTCAATAGTAAAAAAAATCATAAAATATATGATGACTACTGTAATACCGTAAACGTAAAACTGAATGGCGGTAATAATACGAATCACCAATCACCATTTGCTGATCACGTTTTACGTCCCATAAAGATTTTTGGGTGGTAGGTGATTTCGGTGACAAAGAATGAATCAAAAGATGACGATGCATTTTGTCTTATATACGGTTATAAGGATACATTGTAGCGGATGTTTTAAAAAAACGAATGGGCTAGATGGATGGTGAATTACTCAACCCGTCATACTTCCGCTTATCTCGAAAATGTAATTCGAAGATGAAAAAAAAAACCAAATGCGACATAAAGGATTCACTACCGACGCGTCGGTCTCGTCTTTTACGATATCTGTGTAGCAAAATCATAAAAATCATTTTCGGGATTATCAGTGGGTATTTTATTAGTCCTTAACAGACCAGAAGGGTCTAATAAAAAATGATCCTTAAAATCTAGGGTTGATTTTCAGAATTCGTATGGGAACATGTATCATGCGGGTTATTGTTTAAAACTAAACGATAAAAATACTGTTTTCATCTTAAAATAATAATAGGTTTTTTTTAAGCTAAACAATTAATTTAATATATACTTTATAAAATAAAACAACATTAGAATCCGAAACATACTAACCATCGACAACCTAAAAAGAGTTTACTATGCTATCGTTCACTCACTTCTACAGTATGGCATTATTGCATGGGGAGGCTCATACAACAACATACTGAACTCAGTGAAAATAGTACAGAAAACCATAATTAAAGTCATCTTGAAAAAAAAAAAAATTCCAACAAAATTATTATTTAAAAATTTCAAGTCCCAAATATAGAATCCATTTATAAAAAAACGCAGTTTTTCAAATACTAAAGGGTGACAACTATTTAAATTTAACAAAGAATTTATCATCGAGATTCTCAAACGATTTTTCTATTCCAAAATGCAACATCAAGCAATTTCAGCAAAACTTCAAATATTTGGCAATCAAACATTTCAATAAACTCCCTAAAGAAATAAAAAAAAATAGATGAAATAAAAATCCTTAAGAAAAAAATTAAAGCTCTATACATTTAAATCTTTAAAAAAATATATAAAAAACTATTATATATTTTATTATATAACATTAAACCACGAGTGTAAGTCCCTTTCCAAGCACAAGAGCACAGACTCTTACATGGAGAGGCACAGCGAATCGAAATATAAAAGTTCTCCATATGTATAAATGATTCAAATTTTATTATGTTATAAATAAAAATGTAAATATATTAAATAAAAATAAATAAATAAATAAAAACATTGTCTTTTACCACTTTGTATTGGTTCCTTTTCTTCAACCGGTTTCGACAAGAACCTCACCAGGATGAAACATGCAAACAGGTGCATGTTTAACCCTGATGATGACAAGGTTCTTGACAAAACTGGTCGAAGAAAAAATACCATTTAGAAGTAGTTTAAAACAGATCAGTTTTATTTTATAAAGTTTGTAAAATGTGCCACAAAGTATCTGCGAAAAACATTCAACAAATTATTTTTATACGCTTATCTGAACATTCATCTTGAGTTTTATTTAATACCCGAGGAAAATGAACTTATAATATCCTTAAAAAACTTTTAGTAATCTGTTTAGTAATAAGTTTTTTCAGCTTTGTAATTTAATTTCTATCAATTCATCTGAGGATAAAATAAAATAAAATTGAAAAATTATTTTTTGTTGTTGAGATTTTTTTTGTAATACTTTGGTTTAGAACTCGTGGTGTTGCGTCGGTCGATCTATAAGCTGTGCAGTCTGATACCTTGTTCGAGAGATTGATCACTTCCCGTTGAATATAATGATTTTACAATCTATACTACCATCATTCTTTACCGCTAACCCAAAGTTTCTTTCTTAAACATAAATCCGTTTTGAATTTAAGTTTTACTTAGTAAATATGTTTTAAAATCTTTTGTGCTACCTACATACGTGTTTTGATGCATTTCGCACCATATTTAAACATGGAATGAAGTAATTAATTATTATTTTATCATCCAGACAACAATGTAAGTGCCACAACTGTAAAATTTAATGCTATGCCATTTTTAATACTTTTCGTATTATGAAATATGTTTTTTTACATATCACCTTGTTTCAGTGAGAAATTGGAAAAATCAGAGGAATATTTATTGTAATCAAACTGTATTCTGATTTATGTAAAAAAATTTATTCATTTATTTCAATTTCAAGGAAATTGCAAGAATCTGATTCAGAATTTGAAATTAAGAGGATCTCTGTGAATTTTAACCACTTTCACATAAAACACTGTATATAATTTCTTTTCTTAATCCAAACAGAAATTAGACGTCGATCTCTTTTTTAATAAATTTGCTTTAACAAACTCTACGTCAAAAACACAATGTTATGTCTCGTATAATAATAAAGAACCCTTTTTTTTATTGCGAGAGAATACTCCGTCTCAAAGGCATGTCACATCCCAAATGAAAAATAAATTGAATTATTACATCATTCCATTGGTGTCGGGAACAACCCCTAAATGATCACGATATAATCTCCAGTTGATTAAATCTCGCACGCGATTTTCCTTTGGGTTCGAATGGGTAGCGAAAAAAGGCTGCATTAAGTCAAAATGAAGGCTTAATGACCTGAAAATCTGGCCTTTTCACGGGTCGGCTGTTTCGTGTAATGGCGTCTGGAGGCTGCGTGTGTCCAGGCGGGCTGTAGCGAGAAGGCTCTATGGATGCCTCGTATCGAGGGGAGATAAATGCGTAGTGACATACTTACCGTAAATGTGAGGTCACAACGTACGACGTATAAACAAGATGCCTGTGGATGTGGGATGTAATTTCATGTTATTAATTTGATATTTTCTCAGATGTGTAATACAACCTTTAATCTGAGTTTTGGTAATAGAGGGTAGAAATTGAGGGATGATAAATAACTAATGAAATTTATTATAAAACATTATCTGATGATAAATTAAATATTTACTTGATGGAATTTCTGTTTTTGCAATTATTAACATAAATTTATTAAAAGTTTATGATTTATTAAGGTTTGCAAGGCGCGATTAAAATATCTTAAAATCAAATGAAATTTATAAAACTATATTTGTTAAGTTGGCAATATAGAAAGTTTTCGTTATTAAAACACCCATGAGGATTTTTCCTAAAACGCCTTTGGTACATCCGCCCATTGATATCGTGGTAAAGTAGGACATAAACAAAGAACACAATAAACCTCTTCAAAACAGTAGTCATTTTAGCCGCCCAAAATCTAAAAACTTTCTAATGATGATGATAATTTAAGTTTTGGTTGGTTAAAAATTATTGCTTTTAAGCAAAGAAATTCTGTGCATAAAGTTTAACAAAAATAGAATAATAATAATTAATACACTTTTGAAACCTTTAAAGTAACTTAATTTTAAATATTTAAAAACTGACTCTTCCTTTTGCATACATAAAATAAATAATTATACAAGTTTTTCACATAAAATTTGATATTTCACAAGCCGAATTGGGTGCCTAACAAATAAGTAAGAGTTTTTACTTAACGAATTGGACATTATATTATATTTTATTTCATAAACTTAATTTTTTTAAAAATACATCAAAGTAGTATTGAAAATCTTCTCTAAAAACTTGTATACACATCATTCGAATTTACTATGACATCTTTTTTTATAAAATACAATATAAAGTCCAATTTGTTTTATTAAACCTGCATGTATATAATAAAGAATAAATATATCACACGACATAAATTCATCAATAAATTAAATTATTTATTTATTGATTTGGCGTTTAATTTGTATAACTCCATTTTAATTTATGTACTAATTTTAAATCAAACACAGATTTTTTGAGTCTACTAAGTTGAATTTTATTAACAAAAACACATAAAAAATTATATTGTGATAATTGTTTCGCCTTCAAACATTCGTTTGATAATGCCCTAACAAGGCGAAACAATTGTCACAATATAATTTTTTATGAGTTTTTGTTAATAAAAAACAACTTAGTAGACTCAAAAAATCTGTGTTTGATTTAAAATTAATACATAAATTATTTATGTACATATTGTACTCGTATAATGGTTTGAAACAGTGTTTATTTTCAATAATTTTTTTGCTACTAGTCCAACTCTGTTCATGACAAAACCAGAGTCCAATGGTTCCAAAACGATAGCATTGAAAGTCGTAAATATATCAATGGGACCTCTTTTTTGGGTTCCGACCCCCTGGCGTTAAAAAGGAACGTGAGATTGAGAACCCACGCTCGGGATAATGGTTTTCACTTCCATTCAGCGCACTAAATGTGGATTTTATGTTGGTTTTTTGTTCATTTGTGGCGAGGAGTATCTCTTTACACATAATCATTTCTATAAAGGAAAATGGTTTTACCATTTTTCTTCATTTAACTTCCATCTGGATTTAATAGTGCATACAGCACTGCATCGAGTAGACGCAGTGTTAACTTGATCGTAACTGACATGATAATAAGGTGATCAATTCTGCGTTGCTGGTACCAGTCCAGGGTAATATTAAAAATCTTCTTCATCCATGTTGAGATGCCATAATACTTAAAATAAAAAGAAATAAATTCGTGAAGTATGTTTGATTGATTCAAAACAATGGTCGACAGTAATTTGAGTACAACAAATATGGTCAAATGATGACCCGCATAAATAAATATAACATCGTATTTCGGTAAGTATCTTACATATATTTAAACCAAAGGGTCTCCGCTCAATAAAAGCTGGTAAATGATGTTAAAATAACCCATATATAATATACCCTAAATGTTAAGAATGAAAGTACCTAACTCATCAAATTGTATGCTTAATAAAATTTAAAATTACATTTTCAGGTGTCTGTCAGTACGCAAAACAATTCGGTAAAGATCTTGCGTACATTTAACAATAAGGGTCTCTGCTAAATATAAAGCTTACATAAATCAACTACAGATGCTACCGCAAACTCACACATAAAACGACGTGTGATTTATATGATATATATATGGAATGATATAACAAAATGTACAGTTTAAAAAATAAAATAAGTTCAATATGACTTCAAGCAATTTGATTAAAAAAAAACTTTATAAAAATAAGGTTAAGTTGGCATACTGTAATTAATCTATGGGGAGTCATTAGTTTCAGGGTTTCAGTACCAGACTCCTTAGTTAGGTATATAAATAATGATTTTACCTGTAAAGTAGCTGTAGTTATTTTTTAAGGTGATTTAGTATTTTAATATTCAATAACATTACTTTATTGTTACTTTGTGATAAAATCCATCCATTTTTAATTTAAGTTATCTTCAGTAAATACCAATATTACTTATAAATAGTCATATTTATATAGGATAAACTTTAATAATAAAATAAAAACATTTGATTATTTTACGTTCATTACTCACGGATTTATAAGCACAGTATGACTAATATTTTAATGGTCTTATTTTAGTAAAATTTACAATCGTCATGATTTTTGGGGCGACAATGAAAACGCAAAATGGTAAAACAATGCTGTTTTAGTGGGATGCGCTTATAGGTAAAATCGCGTTGCGTTATCATTAGTGTTCCATTAACAAAGGCTAATTCGCATACATAAATAACACTATACCTTCATTCATATGTAGATTTGTAATAAACTGATTTTGTACCGACTGCGTATGAATTTTCGTATTAAAATTTGAGTACGTGAATGAAGATTTGGACGTACACAAACTATTTAATACGAGACTAACCAACAAACAAACTAAGTAACCATCATATCGCTTCCCCATAGGGGTGGGCAGAGAGAACAGAAAACCGTACATATCCCGTCACATACTCGCCGATTGTTCCAACTCCTGATCTGACCGCTATTATTTGACATATTTGATCATGCCAAATTTTCTAAGATCTTCCTCTACTCTACTAAATTCACCTTACAGATTAATTTCAAAGTTGTTCCTTCCACATGTCTACACTGACTTAATACACCTTTCTTTATTTTAGTGATAATGCTTATCTCAGCTTTACATTCTTTACTTATTTCAACTTTCATAAAATCTACCATACGTAGTTTTGTGGCACATTTGTCTGAGAAATTGCGTTTCATTTTTTGAGAATTTAGAGTAAAAACCTCCTTTATTATTTTTACTTGTTATGTGTAACTACGAAAGTATAGTAAATGTTCTGAAAGTATATTTAATTTAACAAAGGTAAAACACAAGTGTTGGAAATATTCGAAAAGTTTTCACCCTTTGTATTTCAATCAACATTGGCGTAATGCCAATACTGTTTCAATTGTAACAGATGATGACTATCAGACAACAATACCAGTTTATTGTATTAACACAATACAGAGAACTTTATCACTTACCTTCGTAATAAATAAATTATTTTTTTGAATGAAAGTCAGAAGTTTAACAATGTTCGATGATCTATCAAATATTTCACCTAATTAAACGAAAAAATGGATTGTTTTTTTGACATCTCATCAAAGGTGAAGAGGAATATGGAAGTCTGGGCATTTACAAGGACTGACGACCGTCACAAGCTGGTTTAAGTGATCACATTCACTAATTCTACCCATTATTGACTTACCACACTACTCAAATTCTTGAAAGTACTTTATATATGAACCAATTTCAAAATGATGTTATTGAATCACTAGAACTTCACTAGAGACATCTTCTGGTGACATGAAAAGAAACTTTTTTTCAAAAAAATAAAAATGAAAACTTACTCCTCAATTTGTAAATAATCCAGATTTGTGAACAAATATTTGGACACACTCAAAATGTTGCAAAAAAACGAATTATCATTTCGCAATTTAATTAGAAATTATTGTAACTCATAGATAACCCCACATGCTGAAAACAACATACTCGAGCGCGAGTTGGTAGCTATTATTATTATTCTAACAACGTCTAATAATTATAATAAGGGAGGCGTTAAACTCTTGATTGAAAGCTCTTTTTATCATTTATAAGTTTTTTTTTATATTTAGATTAATAATTTTTGAGAAGGTATCTATTTGTGCTAAGAACATTCTTGACAACAAAATCAGTTGCACAAAGAACGGTATATAAAAATACTTGTGTCAGACTTAGGATACTTCTGTTTTCAGGTGACGATTCATTACCATATATTTTTTACAGATTTACTTTTTAAGTAAGAACATTGTTAACACACTTAATATTTTTTTTAGCCATTTTTTTTTGTTATCTCAGCATAAAAATGTCACTTTTGATAGGTAGTTGGCCCTGTGAATGAATAGACTTTCGTATTTTTCTTCGTCTATGTTAAAATGTCATGTTCTTGATATAACTTATCTTATAAAAAAATGGGATTTTTAAAATTGATTTCTTAATATACATGCAGATGTAGAAGAATATGAAAGTCTGGGTATTAACAAAGTTTACGGCTTGTCATTGGCTGTTTTAATTTCATTGATCACTTATTTATCTCAATTATTAAATTAAGTTCATCATATTTTTTTTACCTCAATCAAATTAATCAGGAATTAGCAAAAATGTCAGGTATAAAAAAGGACAAAAAAACTTACTTTAATGAGAGCGATATTGTAAAATGCCAATTAAAAGCAATAACTGTTGAACAAACTACATTATTCGAGACCTCTGCCATTATATTACATACGTGAAATGAATACTGCATTCATTAAACAAGAAAAAATTGTTGTATGTAACAAGATATTTTTTAATATAATTTATTTCTTCAATTCAAGAAACTTCGATAAAAGTAAACAAATTTTCATTAAAAGTTTTGACATGTTATATTTTCCCTCAGGACGAAAATTTCTCCGAATCTCGCCTCCAAATTGCCTATAATTTTACGTCAAACTTACGCGTAATCAATCTTCTCTCCCTACTAATTAAAATCCCTCGAGATAATAATATATTCGATTCAAAATGACAAGTCAATCCGTCAGTCAAAAAGACGAAAAATATGAGCGATTGAAAATATACGCAAATATTATTTTTCTCTTATTGTCGAGTACATTTTTGCATATTTTTTTAAGAAGCAATTCAATATTTTAAGATGTTTTAAATAATTGACAATATTTTAGAATATAATTAAATAGGTAGTTTTGTTAACAGGAACTAGATTGTGAAACAAGTAGAAGTTTGTTTTCTAGGGATAGAAAACTTGATAAATATTTGTAATGGAATGTGAATGGTGCGCTAAAATCAGTTATTGCAAATAAAAACCTATCAACGAAAGCTCAAATGGGAGTAGACAACAATTCTGGTTCAACCTTAAAATTTGGAAGTGAAGCATAGAGTTAGCAAAATAAGGATGAACGTAGAATGTACGGCAAAACGACGTATGATAGACGTTCAAATGGTGATATAAAGAAAGAATGCAAGGCTGACCCAAGCATTATGGATACAATAAGAATGGTGTGTTGAGATGGTTTGGGCATGTGAATCATGTGTATCGTGTGAGTGATAAAATAATAATCAGCGGGTATGCATGAGGAGATGTGTGAATATGGAAGAGGCGAAGAATATTTGCAATAACAGATTAGTGTAGTACTCTATTCTTTCTGCCAACCCTTACGAGGAAGTGTCGTCATGGTTAGTTAGTAAGTTAGTTGGCTGTGTGTAAAACATTTTTCAAAATCTACATTAACGTACACGAAATGATAATATGTGACGCGTTTTGTTTTATAAACACATTGTCAAACACACTCAAAATTACTTGATAATAAGACGAAACGCACATTTTATAATATATGTATGTAATAAAATACCTAGGTACCTACCTTTACATTTTATTAAGTATAGAATTCCGATAGAAAAAATATAATATTGTTAACTGTCAGAATCAGAAAGATATAAAATTTATTGTAAAGATTAATTAAGAATAAACTTTTATTGTCGTTTCTTTAATAACAAAGCAGCAAATTGTTTATTTTATTATTATACACCCACTTTACATATTATTTACACCCAATTTACAAAGAAAAATATTACCACGTTATATGTATATGTTAATAAAAGTATAATTCAATCCCATAACCTTGTTTCATTTTGTATATATTACCCAAAAATTTAAAATGGAATTCTACCAACTGTAACAGCAGTTACAATAAATTTAAAAATATGAACTACAACCAAAGAAAATTTTGTACACCTTTTGTATACCTTCGTCACAAGAAATAAACCCAAGGAAACTTACTCACTCTTCTATATATTATTCTCAAATTCATTATATAATGTTCTGCTGTGTAATATCGAGTCACAGACCAAGACGATAAGTGACAACTACTGAATGGGAATCTCGAGGAAGGACGACGTCCTTTGTCCTAAAATTATGGTTTAAAATCTACCTCTGGTCTCTTTATAGTGAACAAGGCAATTAACGGGTAGCTATTTGTTCAATGTTGATACTTTATACATGTTTATATATATATATATATATATATATATATATATATATATATATATATATATATATATATATATATATATATATATATATATAATATATATATATATATATATATATATATATATATATATATATATATATATATATATATATAAATATATATATATTTATATATCTTCATTTGGCTTTCTTAATTGATGGTTTGTTGACATTTACAGTTTGATGAATATATAAACGATAATGTGTATGACTTTTCATACTTCATACTTTTCATACTAAATTCTAGGTTTTTTTTTTTAATCAAAATTGACTTTTTTATTATTTAAACCATGATTGTAACCTCAATACAGATTACAAATACCTTCTTAAATATGATAAAATATAAATCACACGCAAATCATGAACCAACTTTAACTAAACAGCACATTGTTCTGCGGTTCTTAGTGCAAATTGGTTCTTCGGGCCGACAAAAGACTCATGGGATTAATATTTTATGTAGTTGTATGAACCAAAATAGTACTATAGTGGTGAAGTGTAGTATCATATGCATACTGGTGTAGTTAGCATCCTAATAAAGACACGGGTACGTCTTGAAAGCGGTAGACAAAATCTCGGCGAATGATTATATACAATATTACAAACATTTTGTTTAAAAAAATATTCACAGTAAAGTTAATAACTTTAAAAATATCAACCAAATAGCGTATTTAATTACAGTGATCATGAGTTAATTTTACGAAAATTGTAAAATGTATTTTTCTTAATTTTTCTATCTTTTTTGTGTGTATATTAGGTTAAAATGGGTTAAAACAATAAAAAATTAATTAAAAAAAAACTCCACCGACAAGACACACAAGGTGGCTAGGTGGGTCTTTGCAAAATAAATGTCAATGTTTTGACCTCTATGACAATATTGATCTTTATAAGAAAACACAGACGAATTTATTCATTTATTTATATTTCGTCATACGCATAATTTCAAACAACAAATTATAATATTTTTTTTTGACATCTCATCTAAGATGAAGAAGAATATGGAAGTCTGGGCATTTACGGGGCTGACGACCGTCATAGGCTGGTTTAAGTGATCACTTTACACACGTGTAATATTCACCAATTCTACCCATTATTGACAACCACACTACTCAAATTATTGGAAGTTCTGTATATTCTTCTTCATCTTTGATGAGATGTCAAAAAATAATATGAAAATAACTCCTGTAATTGGAGATTATCAAGTTTTTGTGAACAAATATTTGGACACACTCAAAATGTTAAATTTGTAAATTATAATAATGTGCCCTCACTGAGTTTTGCCGTACCGAGGGCATTTACATTTTACAATACTTGTAATTATATTAATGAAAATTATTTATGACACACAATCCAATACGTCATGGACGATGATGCGATCTGTTTGAGATATACCTACCTCCATATCCAGTATGAATAGCTCTTTTATACTTAGTTACTTTTTGTAACGAAGTATAAAAGAGCTTCTAAGTGACTTTATCGATAGTGGAAGCAGGTGGTACAATAATAGATGTGTCTAGTGAAATTCAAGTAAAATCAAACAGTATGTTTCGATAATTAAAATGTAAATTTGTTTTAAAATCACAATAAATATTTTATTATAACTCAATTATTATGTCTACCGGTTTCAAAGCTAACCGCTTTTTTATCAAGACTGATTAATACTCTATTAATACTAATTAATTAGTCTTGATAAAAAAGCGGTTAGCTTCGAAACCGGTAGACATAATAATTAAGTTATAATAAAATATTTTTAGTGATTTTAAAACAAAGTTACATTTTAAATAAACGGAAAATCAAAAAGGTAGTGCTTCAAATAAAAACTATGTTTCAAGTTCAATCAATATATCTTGAAGTTCCCAAAATTTGAGTTGTGTGATTGTCAGTCATGGGTAGAATTGGTGAATGTTCTTCTTCTTCTCCGTCTTAATCCTCATTGCTGAGGGTTGTGACCCTTGCAGAAGCAATGACTCTTCTCCAGTTATCCCTTGACTGCGCTGCACGTAGCGCTCCAACCACTGAGGTGCCTGCTGCTGCCTTAATTTGATCGGTCCATCGTGTGGGGGATCTTCCTCTCCCTCTCTTTCCCTCCAGGCTACCGATCACAACTAGTCGTTCCAGGCTATCCTCGTTGCCACGCGCAACGTGTCCAAAGAACTGGAGAATCCGTCGGGTACAGATATTGGCCAGAGACAAGCCATCCAAGCGTAGTTCCTGGTGAATGTTACACGTGTGTAAAGTCATCATAAAACTAGCCACTGACGGTCGTAAGTCCCGTAAATGCCCAGACTTCCATATTCTTCTTCATCTTTGTTGAGATTTCATAAAAATAATGTTTGTTCGATGTATTTCTGGGTTTTGGATTTTGTAGTTGTATGTTGTATGTAATATATATGTACATATTTGTGTAAGTACTAAGGGACCTTGCACCTATCTACGTCACGTACATTGTAGATTTGTAGAGATCTGTTGGTTGTAACAGTTAGGATCTGAAACTACAACGAAGCTCAACCCTGCTTCAATAGAATACTTAACTAGTTTGTACTGACTCTCTGTACAAAAACAACACTGACTCCACAGAGAGCTTTTGTGTATTGCGAGCTATTATATTTATGCAGTGTTACCTAATTGAAAAGTTATATTCGAAGTAAGAATTTTTATTGTTCTCATTATTATTTGCTTTGTACTAAATGCACGTAAAGCTTAAGAAAAAGATTTTGAACGAGGATACATCTTTACGTTCACAGGGTATAATTAACGTTACAGATGAAAGTAAATACGAGATAAAACTGTGAGATCACCTTAGTACCTACTCGACCACGTTGTTTAAGACAAAAAAAATGGAATATTTTTATACTGATATATCTAGATAGTCTATTGATCGAATGTTTTTTACACAATAAATAGTATTTAATTTTAAAATCAAGTTTAAAATCTTGGGGAAGTGGCGTGATAGTATTAACTTACCATCACGCCACTTCCTCACAGGGGTAGGCAGATAGAATAGAGAGTCATACCACTCTGCCTTTGCAAACGATATTTGCTTTTTCCATTTTAATATATCTCCTCATAATACTTACCGATTATTCCGACTCATAACCAGATTTTCAAGTATTTAAAATTCTTGATCATGCCATGTTTTCTTTGGTCTTTCACTGTTTCTATCACCAACCACATTTGCCTTAAACTTATGTTTCACTATTCTAAATTTTCTTATTCGATATACATGCTCAAACCAATTCAACACACTTTGTGTTATAATATAGTGTAATAAAATAATTTTTTTCTGTATAAAAGGTCACACATTTTTATTAAATTTGATAACGTTAATTTTAACAAATACATTTAAAATTGTGATCAGAGTTTTTCTAATAGTTGGAATATAATATTTAAATACTTAGAATGTATGCAAGCTAAAAATACATACAATTTAAATATTTTCTTTCAAAAATACCGCCTATTTTTCAAACCTTTATCATTGTTTTTAAAATCCAAATCCTTGTACAGATTAAATGAGCCCGTATTTTTTGTTGAATCTTTTAGACATTGTATAGGAAAGTTAATTGAATCATTTGTTATACGTGCTAGTTGCTAGTAATTTACAAGAAAGCAAGGTGACCTAATATAGAGTATGTGTACAATGTAAAATAATCCACACATACACATTGGCGTACATGTATATTTCCAAACGTATAAGTTCCTAGCATCTAGAAGTGGGTTCTAACGTGTGATTATGTTTGGGATGTTTCGGCAACCCACCCCTTTCATGTTCCGACCCTTGGCGGGCTACAAACAGGCCAGACAGAGCGAAGCTTCTGAGAGCCTTCGCGCTGAATATCCGGTCACAAAATATGGATAGCTCTGATTTAATTTTCAGCTGCAGACTCTGAAGCTGTTTTCAGGTTTCAGAGAAATACCATATTTCTTTTGGTTTTGGGAAAATGAATTGTGTTTAAATCATGAATTTAAATATTTATGTTTTTTTAAAAAATTATATACGGCTTATTTATTTATTTGATATGCAAAAAGTCTCATATTTGAGACTCAATGGTACCTTTTTAAATAACCAAAAAAAGTTTTAAGAATATTTATTATTACAAAGACAATAATATTAAGTATACTATGCAAACTATACTATACAAAGAAAAAAATGTTGGATTATTTTTTAAATGATTTTTTTTTAAAGTTAGTTTACAGACTAAACCATTAAAAAAACGTGGTTTTGGTATTTGGAATGCTTTAAAAATGCATTGTGACTTTTTCCCGTTACCTCTGAAGAAGGTAGGAGATGTTTTTTATTATGATTTTTTAACTGTTTGAATATGGACAATATGATGAGGCCTTAGTCAATGCAATATTATTAATTAAGGGCTTAAAATTATTTTTATGTTCATGAATTTTTTAAATTTTAAGGAAAATGTTAATAAAAAATATCAAAGTAAAATTTTAATTTAAAATGGAAAGATGTTACCGCAAAATAAATGCCAAATCAATTGATAAGTTAACTTTACTTTGATTTAAAAAAAATATATTTTACTAAATGCTCCTAATATAAAATTAAATCATGTAAACGTTAAATTAATGTAAAATAACAGAGGGTGGAAAAATTCTTTAAAAAAAATATCAGTCAATGTCTGTAAAAGAATCTGGAGCTGACAGTTTGCACTCAATTATAGTAAGACGCTAACCATCAGTTCATGATTGATTCGCGGTGTCGGTGTTGGCATTGGCAAATAATCTAAATTGATTATACTCTTGATAAACGAAATCTCTTTATCACTATAGGATTATAGAAAACTGCTAGATACAACACTTTAACCTATGGGTTAAATAATCATTCCCATAGAAAATAAGATCAATATATGGTATTTCAATTTATATTTATCAAAATATGATTTATCAGATTTCTACACTAAATCATCAAAAAATTCGAAGTTTAAATACATACATACACACATCGCTTCCACAGTGGTTAGCACATTTGGCTACCATGCTGAAAGTCCTAGGCTCGATTCCAAGGGAGGTGAAATAAAATATCAATATAAAAAGATGTATCAATATAAATAACTCCTAAATGGACAAAACCCCAATGTTATTAACAAAGATTTTGACTCATTCAAAATATAGCATTTAAATCATTATATCTTAATGTTTTTAATTAAATAAATAACAATTAACAGCATGCATATTTGATATTTTACTCATCATGTTTTTCCTCTTACCATTTTATCCAAATTAAAACATTTATGATTGTTTAAGAGGAAGTTAATAATTCAATTCTATCTGTTGTATGAACAGCCTAATAATTCAGCCCTCGAAGATTTATTTTAAACCATCCTTTTCAGGGATCGTCTACCTCCTACTTTACATTATTAAGTTAAAATTACAAGAATTTATTGACATTAGTATTCACAAAGGATTTTAGTAGGTACCTATATACTCTGTTCGTTTGTAATAACATTAATAAATCAAACCACATAAATTAAGATTGAAAAACTAAAATAATGTTTCATTTTATGATAAAAGCAAGGATTAATTCATTAATAGCGAACTTACTCAATAACTAATTGACGGATTATTTCACCGCTTTCCCGCGAGAGTAGACAGAGAGAATAGAATGCCACACCAATCTGTCTTTACAAACGATCTTCGCCTATTCCACTTTCATGCATCTCCTTATACATGCCGATCCTAACTCCTTACCTAACTTTTAAGTATTTGAAATACTTGATCATGTCAAGATTTATTCGGTCTTCCTCGGCTTCTATGACTCTGTCTCTGTTTAAAGGATCAGATATTTAAAAAAAAAATTAAGGATGTTATTTGAAAAAAATACGTATTCATGCATTTCCTCACATTAATAATCTTCAAGTATTTTAAATACTTGAAGGTTGTTAATATGAGGAGATACATATGTATATGTACATTGTCTGTAGTGAAGTGGTCAGCACGCTCAACTACCGTACTGTAGGTCCCGGGTTAGAATCCTAGGAGGGAGTCAAACAAATAAACGATTTATATATTATATTTATAAATTAAGTGATTTTTTACACATTTATTTATTTAATATTACCCTGGACGGGTACCTGAAGCGGAGGACTGATCACCATTCCTTCGTGTATTAACGATCAAGATAACACTGTTTTTATAAGATGCAGTGCCCTATGCACCATTGGGTGCGGATAAGGGTTTAAAGATGAAGAATAATAAATACATTGGAACATTTTATTTTAACATAATTTTGAGTGTGTCCAAATACTTGTTCAGAAATCTGGATTATCTCCAATTACAGGAGTTATTTATCATATCACTTTTTGACATCTCACCAATATGGAATATGGAAGTCTGGGCATTTACGGGGCTTACGACCGTCATATTACATTTTAATACAATCATGATATTGGTAATGTATGGAAGCGAAACATGGAACTGGCAAAGGAAGGATGAAAGCAGAGTGAACGCTGTTGAAATGCACTCCCTCAGACGAATGTGTGGAAAATCATTGTATGGCAGAATTAAAAACGACGATATAAGAAAGGAATGTAAGGCTGAACGAGGAATAATTGAAAAGATTAGGAAGAGTTCTTTGCGGTGGTATGGACATGTGGAGCGAATGGATAGCGAGAGAATAACTAAGAAAATAAATGTGGCGAATGTGAGAGGGAAAACAGAACGTGGACGACCGAAAAAGACTTGGCACGATCAGATCAATCAGAACCTAAAATCTGGCGGTGTCAAAAGTCTGCGTAATCGGAGGGCATGTATGACTAGATGTATGGATGTGAAGGAGGCGAGGAGTGTATGTCAGGACAGAAGAGTGTGGCATTCCATCCTCTCTGCCTACCCCTTCGGGGAAACGGCGTGATGGTAGTAGTAGTAATAGTATGATATTGGTCATCGTAAATGAACACCAGCTGAGTAAACACAATATTCGCTTATGTTTTATCAGTAAATGCAGTGTTTATTGTTTAAAATTACAAGGGTCTAAATTGTTGGATTAATATAAGCCGCACATGTTCGTGAAATTTTCAATATTGGATTACTACCCATGTTGCTGTAATACGTTGAACAGAGCTTCACACAAAAAGCTGTGTAGCTTTCCCGGCACTGAAAAGTTGAACTGAAAGGATGAAAAATTAAATTTATATTTCTGCAATGATTGATAGCTGTAGACACTAAAGAGAAAATATGATGGAAGGGATGTTATGTTGAAAAATATCATCTGTTTTATTGAGCGAAAAAAAGACAGGGTTATCACAAAAATATGATAATGTGTATAAATAATCATTGTTAACATAAATATCGGCTTCCATAGTGTGAAAGTCAGCAAGCTCGGCTACCCTTTGCAGGTCCCGGGTTTGATTCACAAAGGGGTAAAATAAATATAATTAGTACCTAAGCAGAAGGCTGATTGCCTTTCCTTTAAGTTTTAACGATAAGAAAAAAATGGGTTTATATGGTGCAGTGCCCTATGCACCATTGATTGCGGATGAGGATTTCAATAAATACATAGAGAAATGTATACATATGTTCATAAAAATGTACATTAATATGTATACTGTGAAAACAAGTCAAAATATAATTGAAAGATTTGCCTAGAGAAAATTCGTAAATATTATTTAATAATTGCTTTTTGATGGGTAGCTCGATCTTCCTCTATAGTATAGAAGTAAGCACATTTGGCTACTATACTAAAGGTCCCGTATTCGATACCCAGGGGGTTAAAAATAAATTTAAATATTTTTTAACTACAATAGTTAAAACATTACTCTAGACTGGAAATTGAGGTGCAGGATTTATCACATTGTCTTCATAAAATAAACGATCAACCTTACATTGCATGAATGTTATACAGTGTCCTATGCACCATAGGTTGCGGATAAGAATCAGTAGTAACTAGTGAAGGTTGAAGTGTTTTTTTCAATCTAATATTTACTTAATGTTACCCTAAATAATACTAGAACCTGAAGCGGAGAAAACCTTTCATTCATATTATAAACGAACAAAATAACAATTTGATGCAATATCCTATGCACCATTGGGTGTGAATAAGGGTCAGTATTAATAGTAAACTGGTTAAAGTTGAACAGTGTGTAAAATGATCACTTAAATCGTCTAATGACAGGTTGTGAGCCCTGTAAATGTCCAGACTTCTATATTTCCACCTCAATTAGCTGTCTAAATCTTGATAAAAATTAAATCAAACTCCAAAGTTAAGCACGTGTAGAATATGTGCATAAAAGTTTGGACACATTTCAAAAAGTTTTATGAACACACTATAAAATCGCAACATTTATCCGATGAATGCAATAAGGGTGATGTCACCAACATACCATTTAATTTTCCTGCTTCTCATGGTAATACTTCCTGTACAGCATTTCAGCTATTCAAATGATGTATTCACCATATATATGAAACAAGCAAAGGACAGTAAACAACCCTGTCAAACGTTCTTTAAAAAGTTTTCTAAAAATTGTACGTATAGATTTAAAATTGTTAAACAAGAAAATTACAATAAATCTTTAAATAAAAGTTTCACGAGGAAAATTCAAATGAATGCAAAAAATAACTTTAAAAAGTCTGTATTACAAAGCAAAAAATTAACTTTTATTTAAAAAAATGTTGGTAGAAAAATGCATTACGTTGGATTTCCGGGGTGGAAATTCGAGGCAAGATTGCGCGGACCGCATATACTCTACGAACGATGAAAACGGTATCATACGTTGTAAATTTACATATATAAATATTGTACATGAATGCACGTTCATATGATTAGGTAGAAAGTAATGTAACTGCATTTCGTTTCATGCAGTGGCAGCTGCATTATACTTTGGTTAGTTTCAAAATGCTTTTAGTACAGAACGTATGTAGAAAAACAAACATTTATTTAATCTGTATTTTTTACGATTTCAGTATATATGTAAATATATATATATATATATATATATATATATATATATATATATATATATATATATATATATATATATATATATATATATATATATATATATATATATATATATATATATATATATATATATATATATATATATATATATATATATATATATATATATATATATATATATATATATATATATATATATATATATATATATATATATATATATATAAATATATATCTATATATATATAAATATATATATATATATATATATATATATATATATATATATATATATATATATATATATATATATATATATATACATATATATATATATATATATATATATATATATATATATATATATATATATATATATATATATATATATATATATATATATATATATATATATATATATATATATATATATATATATATATATATATATATATAAATATATATTTACGAAGCTAAATTTTTGGCTTTTTTGATCACTTAATGTCATACATTAATTTTTGAAAGATTTATATTGAACTGTTGTTGAATTATTTTTGTAGGGGTGTTGTGGTTTTGATAGATGTGGAGTTATGATTGTCAGTCTAACCTTCTGTCGAGAATTCGTGATATTGTGATATAAGTATACGATAAACTTCTATATATATTATACGAGTATATATTTTTTAATTCAATAGGAGAGATAGCCTAAAAAAATATTTCACAATTGAGACACCCTTTTTTTTGTTTTTAAACACAAATGTTTCTAACAGAACTCGTATTTTTGACGAAAATAATCACTGATATTTGACACTTCTTCTTCTTCTTTTTCATTCCCTCTGACCTCCACTGCTGGATATATGTCTCTTCCCTTTCTTTCCATTTTCTCCGGTTAATTGCTGATGGAAGACAGTTTTTACCTCCACAGCATACCTTACCTTTACAGCGACAATGTAGGTATTTATTTGGGGTTACAATATTATATTCCAAGAGTATTTTATAATCGATGACAAGTCACATGTCGTAAAATAGGAAACAGGATAACATATTGCTTTAAGTTAGTAGAGTGTAAGACGTTTAAAATCACTGAATTGCACAAAGTACCTACACTGTGATCTGCTACCTGGATCCTAGCCAAGAGATTTTCCGGTCAAGCTATCCCCTTGTAAACTGAGATTGCCAATAAAACGTTTAATATTTAGTTACTTTGCAATTGTGAAGAAGTGTTTTTACAAGAACATCAATTATGTTTTCCATCGTAGAACTAAACAACCGCCATAAAATAAGATGGCATCATGAAGAGGTTGAGAACATGCTGGACTTTGGGTTTGATTCCCGGCAATCGCAAAATAAATTGAGTCCATAATTTAATCTAAAAAAGGATATCTTCGCGATTCCGGAATGATTTTCTTCCCCTTCTCATCCTTATCCGCACACAGTGGTGCATAGGGCACTGCATCGCATTGGCACAGTGAAATCTTGATGAAGTTACTTACATGAAGGTAACATGATCACTCCTACGGTTCAGGGACCAGTCCAGGGTAATATGAAATAAGTATTAGAGTGTAAAATCTATATTTATTTTTACCCCCCCCCCTGAGAATCGAAATTAATTATTTTTACCCCCCTCCAGCATGGTTTAACAGGCTAACAGGAAGCAAAGAAAAGAAAATATTTTAAAATATTTTTTTGAATGATTTTACAATAACAAAATGCAACAGCAACGGAATTCAACTAAACTACAAATATTTCAATAACCTCCCTTTAGATATAAAAAAAGATATAGAATTTCTTTTAAAAGTACATAAAATAAATTGGAAAAAAAACCACCAGTGCAGTGAAAAAATACTATTTTATAATTAATTAAATATTATTTTTTGACAACTTAACATAAATGAAGAAGAATATGAATGTTTGCATATTTACAGGGCTTGCAATAGTCATTGGCTGATTAAAGTGATCTTTTTACATACGTGTAACATTCACCAATTCTACCCACGATTGACAACTACACTACTCAAATTCCTGAAACTTTTATGAATAAGTATGGTTCAATTTCAAAATAAAGTTTTTAAATCACTATAATTTCACTAGAGACATCTATTTATGAAATGAAAGAAGCTTTTTATTGAGCAGAAAGTCTTTTATTTGTCAAAAATAATAATATGAAAAATAATTCCTGAAATTGGAGATAATCCAGATTTGTAAACAAGTATTTGGACACAGAGGAAGACCGACGAAAACTTGGCACAATCAGGTATGTCAAATACTTGAAAGCGGCCGGGTCAGGAGTCGTAGTAATCGTCGGGTATATATGAGGAGACGCATGAATGTAAAAGAGGCAAAGAATGTTTGCAAAGACAGAGTGTTGTGGCGTTCGATTCTCTCTGCTTACCCCTACGAGGAAGCGGACTGATGGTTAGTTAGTTATTTAGTTATTTGGACACACTCAAAATGTTGTCAATTTATTAAATATATCAATTTACGTTTAGTGTAAGTCGCTCTCCAAGCTCTTGTGCTTGGAGAGGGAGCTAAGCCCAAAATTTGTAAAGAAATATTTGTAAAATGCCACTATTTTTAAAATCTTGAATTTAGAGACCACCTCTTAAAATCTTGGCGCTTCTCTGATTTAGTTAATCTATTGTTCGTCTTGTTTGGAAATTGGGTAACAGACTGGAACACTGATAGGAGGAGGAAGGATGTACAATTTTATGTAGTAAATATTTTCAGTATTTCATGCCTTTATACTTACAAAGATAGCACTCTAGGCTTCGTCGATAATTTGTTAATAATAATATTGTGTAATCTTCTAGTAACAGTGCAGTTAGCGTGTTTTGATGATATTACATACTAAATAGTATATTTCGGTAAAACAAGACATATCTATCAATTCTTACCTATTCACCCTTCCTTGTTTTTTACTAACCGTTATCTGTACCCAAGGGTGTATTGGGCACTGCGCATTGATTAATTTGATCGTTGATAATATGACTGCAAAATGATCAATCCTGCGCTGCAGGTTTCAATCGTAGGCTATAAAATAAATATTAGAGTAAAAAAAACATTTATATTTATTTTGACCCCCTCTGGGAATTGAATCCGAGATATCTTTCATGGTAGTCAAATGCAAATAACCCTACACAATGGAAGCGGATGGTAAGTTATTATAAAAGAAGCCTACTTTGTTTGTATTTCCACCATAAAAAAGAATAACGTGTCTCACAGCAAATATATTCCATTAATCTAAGTATCTGAAGACCAGGACTGATCACCTCGTTTTCGTACAATTAACCTTTAAGTTAACAATGTCTTGAATCGATTCAATGCCTCAAGTACAAAAGGGTGCAAATTAAGATAAAAAGACGTATTTATTAGAGTGTGGAGTAAAAAATTATGAATCACGATGTTGGCAAAAATTCTCTTAATTAGAATTTTTTCCTTTGAGGAAGAAATTTAATATCTCGTTTAATCTTAACTCCTGGCACATATTTAAGTCAAATTTACATAATCAGTTTCATAAAGATATTAGGTATTCTGTCTAGTCGGCAAGATTTTACAGAAGGGTCGACTATTTATAGCGAGAGGAATAGCGGACGGAGGCTTGTGAATAAAACATGAAATAATACATTGCAAACATTAAAAGCGTAAATTTTACAAATGTATGTATTTGAAAACATCATGTTTATATTCAGAATTCATTATTCTTCTAGCTCTCATTCAAATTCATATTTTTATTTTTTAAAAGATAATCATTTTCAGTAAAATTAATAAGGCATGATAAATTATTTGGTCTCTGCATATATTTTTTATGGAAACCCACCGATTATCTCGACTTATGACTTGTCTATTTCAAATTTTTGAATTACTTCATCATGCCATATTTTCCTTGGGCTTCTTTTGCTTAATTTTTAAACGAAATTTACCTTATACATTTGCTTTACCGTTATTTCATTACTCTTCTGTTCCACATGTCCAAACCACCTCATACAGATTTTATAATAAACTTTGTAATTTGGCAGTCTCTTTATTTTCAAATCTATTGTGACAAGTGTTTCAATGCATTCCCTATTATTTTTATACGGTGTTTGAAAATGATGCAAAATGCATTGTTATAGGCTTAAAAAAAAGCTATTTACCAAATATAACATTAATTAAAAACTTTGTGAAAAACGCTTTAAACTTTTTTAGCCAACGTTGTCTTCAAGTTTTTTTTTATTTTTAAAAATTGTATTTAAATTTGATGAAGTTTTGATATAAAACCTTATAAACACCTTATATACTAAATATCTTGTAGATACGCAATTTTTAAAACAACTTAACAATCCGTTAAGGCTGTATATTGAAAACTTTTCATTACAGTACGTTTTCTGTTTTTTTTTTTAGATAATATGATCGGTAATGCTTTTGTCAGGGTTGCATATTTCTTTTATTTTACTATTTAAAAAACCGTAACATATTATTTGGGGCACATTTATCTGAGTGGTCACATTTTGACTGCATAAAGTCAACTTTTATCCTTCATTTGTCTACTTCAAGCTTTACCCAAAATATACTGGTTGGTGCCAGGACAGGGCTAGTTTAAGCTAAAATTCCGATAAAATTATTGTGTAAAATATAAATAATTATGGTGCGATCAATGAAATTATAATTGCATTTAATATGCAACATAGCCGCACAGTATAGAAACGATGTTTTTCCACAAAGTTAACGCCGAATCAAAAAAATAAATAAATTTTAATTATAATTAATTTTTTCATTTGGATAGAAAATATAACATGTCAATCTAGATAAAATTTTGTGTGTATATCTACTGCTCGTTAATATGGTATATTTTGTTGATCCATTGAAAAATACGAAATATTTTTAAGTTGAGTCGAAAAGTTACTGCTCCTAATTGAAAACGCGGTTGTTAGTTAACCATTTCGGTATCGGTAACGAACTGAAATAGGAAATTTGATGCAAATACTACATATTTTCGCAGCCAGGCACGCTTTCAAAGGAATACATACAGCCTGAAGCCGACCGTTGTAGTATCAAATAACCAATTATTTAATAAAAAAAGGGGAATTTATTTTTCATCGTTCGCATAATTACGAATAACAAATTACAATAATTTGCCCTATGTTATTTTTTTGACATCTCAACATAGATGAAGAAGAATATGGAAGTCTTGGCATTTACGAGGATTACGACCGTAATAGGCTGATTTAAGTTTTCACTTTACACACGTGTACCAATCACCAATTCTTCCCATGATTGACAACCAAACTACTAAATTTTTTGAAAATTCTACAAATATATGATCCAATTTCGAAACATTGTGCTTGATTCACTAGAATTATCACTAGAGACATCTTTTGGTGAGATGAAAAAGCTTTTTTATTGAGCAGAAACTCTTTTATTTGTATGTGAGGCCGAATCCTGAATTATAATTTTTTGAGATGAAAAAAAACTCATATAATTGGAGATAATTCAGATTTTTGAATAAGTATTTGGAAACACTCAAAATGTCGTTTATAATATGCCCTCATTGAGTTTTCTCGTGACGTGGGAATATTTTATGATACTTATTTATGAAATTATACTAACCCTTCCCTTACGATGCTAAAATCTTACGCGCGTTCCGGTGATATGTATTTTGTACACCATATGAAAATGTGGCTTAAAAACGGGAAAAATGTGAATATTCCTAAATGTTGCATCAATTGATTCTCAAATGCAAATGATCGTTTTAGAATAAAGTTGATTAACTGTCAAGCAGTAATTTATTGAATAATTATTCTGAGGAAGTTCATCTTGGAATAAACGTTATTATTTTCAAATTTTTTTAAGAAAATTCTTGTTCGATTTCTGATAAACTCTGATAAAAAATTCTACGTGAAAAAATAATGAAAATTGAAACTAGTTATTTGCTCTTTAAATATTCTCATTTTTTTCATTATTTAAATGAAATGTTTTAAAATATATGAATCCACCATTTTTCCACAACATAAAAATAAATTATTTACATTGTTTTCGTCATTAAAATCCTTTTCTCACCTCCGTATATGTAAGAGTCCGCCCAAAAACGATTTGTTGGCAATTTATTTGTCTCTGAATATTTTAAATTTTTCCTACCAGTGACGTCTCATTAAATATGGCTGACCTGTCAATCATTTCTATAATTATTAAAATATCAATCAACATAAATCGTTTTTTGATATTAAATATTACGAATATCTATTACTTACCTTTCTACGTAAGTTTGGAAATTAATCACAATATTTTAATTGCGCCTAAATTTTCGTACATAAACTCAGTGTTTACTGTACTTTGGATGTAATTTAACACAATATTTTGATATCGCAACAAAGATGAAGAAGTTTATCGTGATTAACAAGTCGTATACGCTGAAAATCCTCAGACTTAAATATTTTTGGTTCATTAGAGTATTTTATTAACTTTTAGATATCATATTAATTTTTTTTTATTCAAAATTTTAGAAAAAAAAATCTGGTTAAAATTACTACAAATAGATCGAAGTATAAAAAAATATATTATGATTTATTATATGTAATGATATGGACAGTGAGAAAAAAGTTCTGGTGCAGAGAATAATAACGTTTACCAAAAAGATAAATAATACAGTAATAGAATAGTAAACACCTAAGAAAATTTCAAATATCTTAAAATTTAAAAAAAGCAAGAACGTCTTGTTATTTAAATTAATATTATTCATCAATTATGGAGTAAAATATATAACGCCTCATTTTAAATCTTGTTTATAGTAAACTGAGCATAATTCTATAATTTCAGTTTAAAGGAAGAGTTTTTTACGGTATGCTTTTAGCCAAACGTAATTTTTTTTTTGTAAAATGTGTACAGAATACAGTAGTTTTTTTCCTTATTTAACGAGATATGAAATAAAAGGCACAACAAAATAATTAAAAAACGTTTATCATTCAAATTTAAGGATAGTTACTAAATAAATATTTATCACTAAAAAATCCGTAAGATTAAATAAAAAGAAAATAGAAAGCAATTATCGCAATATTTAATCTTTAAAAATTCAACTTGTTAAAGTCCAAATTCCGAATATTGATGTTAAAAAAACGGCTAGTAACAGAATATTTACCTTATAAAATTGTAAAAGAAAACACAACAAAGAATACACGTTTATGATAATTAGTTATTTTTAGATAAAGAATTAGATATTTACAAAAGCAGTTTAAATTTACAAAATATCTGGAGATTTTTTTTCCTTTAAAAAGGCATAAATATTGTAGTATAATTTTTAAATTAAGACAAAGTATAGATAGTAAATTGGTAATTTAAAAAGTATATGAATTATTAAATGAACAAAAAGATTAAGTTTTATGATTAATAAAAGCATGAAATAAAAAAAAACATTAAAATCCATAAAAATAAATAATAGATTATCTTACCTTAACTGCTTACTAAACAAAATGCAACCTCCTCAGTAGACGTAAAAATGTGTATGAAATCAATAATAGAAAATAAATTTATATTATAACTGCGTACATAAAACACGAAACAAATTTTGAGCTTGATTGAATATTGAATGTTTTAAAACTGTCTTTAAAATAAAGGTTATCGCTTAAATAAACTTCCAAATTCACATACATTTAAAAACAAAAACTTTTCTTTATTGTTCTCTAAATTTTGATGGCAAAAAAAATATTTTAACCGTTATTGGTTCTAAATACTATAAATTTATGTTATTTGAAATAAATTTGATATCGATATATGTTATTTTAGATTTGTTTTTATTTTTTTACGTTCTCGCGATCATAACCATTACGTTTCGAGGAGAAGCTATGCGGATTGCCTACCGTTCCGTTTGGCTAGGCGCGCCATACTGAAAGTCACGTCGACTTCAGCGTTGAGCGTGTTGTCTGCGTCCAGGCGCAAGTTATTTGAGCATAACTTCCAAGTCGTCTTGAATTTACATTCAACTAAGCATATGTTACAGAAAATATCGGAGAATAAATGGATACATTTTAAAACAAGGTTACTAACATATATTTAAAATACTTTCAAATGTCTTCGTAATTAAAAAAAAAAAAAATCTGGGAATCTATCCCACACAAAAAATAATGTTTTTATATGTACCTAACGCAATTTAATTGAAAGTTATTTTTATTTAATTAAATGCCCAAAGATTCCATTTACATCTATAAAAAAAAAAGTTTAGACACGCAGTAAAACATTTCATTTCCGAGGTTGCTGAAAAAACCATGATGTTTATTAAAGATGATTTTGAATATTCGTTTTTAAAATACCTTTTTAGCTTAAACAATCTCTCTGGATAAATTAACGCAACGTCAAGCGATAGCTTTGTGGGATAATCTTACGCGCAGAGGTATTTTTGGGTATCTATATATATATATATATATATATATATATATATATATATATATATATATATATATATATATATATATATATATATATATATATATATATATATATATATATATATATATATATATATATATATATATATATATATATATATATATATATATATATATATATATATATATATATATATATATATATATATATATATATATATATATATATATATATATATATATATATATATATATATATATATATATATATATATATATATATATATATATATATATATATATATATATATATATATATATATATATATATATATATATATATATAGTACAGTAACACTTCAGTGTGATACTTAGATAAACATAAGGGTGGTAAAACTTTTTGTTCTTTACTAGTAATAAGCTTTAATTGATTAGTATTTGAAAAATTTTAATTTCTTAGATAGATTTGGTGCAAGCTGAAATGTGTTTTGAGATTGAAATCGCAAGTTGAAAAGATTAACAAATTTACATTAACTTTATAAAATTAGTGAGCGATTTTTGACACATGTTTTGATTCACTTAATTTCATAACCAATAATTATTCGACTACAGCATTTTATGGTGATTTGACTGGATTAAAATCAGTGTCAAAATAGATTTCAGTAATTAAACGTTAAATTTTTTAATACATTTTTAAAAGTATTAAAACAAATTGACTGCCGAAATTATTTAATAAGAGTTAATATCGTTTACAATAATTGATGTTGACTTAATTATTTATATTTGAAAAACTAAGTAATTAAGTCAACATTATAAATCATAAAAAAATGTGATCATACTCTGATGTCGATTCTTCTTTTTGGAATGATGTAGAGTAGTTTTTCAAATATTTTCTTTCAATATGAAATTGGATTTCAAAAATTTGGTATCCAATTTCACGTTACTTTAAAACAAAATCAAGTAGTGATAGTCGGGGGACTGTCTCACTTTGTTTTTGCGATAACGTCGGGTGAAAGTACGATTTGAAAAAAAGTCACCTTTAAAGATATTATTTATTTCATATTCCGTGAAATACTTTTTAAAGCTATAGTATCAAACGTAGACCTCTAGTACGGTAGCCAAACATACTCATCTAAATACTAGATAGACAGACGGTGAGTTTGATTACCGGAGAGGAAAGATTAATCAATTTTAAAAAATTAATTTATTTTTATTTTTATTTTCATTAATTGATTCGGCAGTCACTTTGTGGTAAAATCAATCCATTTTTAATTCAAGTTATACGTGGTAAATACCAACGTATTTTCAAAATCTATTTTGAATATTTAGATGCATTTCGCATCATTTTTAAACTGTATACATTTGAAGAAATAGTGATATTTACTTAATTAAACTTATAATATTGTATTTTTTTTACAGACACCTAAAGTGCAAAATTGACCACCTTGCATTCGTGTATGTAACGATCAAAATTTTAGAATAACACGCTCAGTATATGCCGTATGGTTTCTTATATTCTATTACTAGCTGATTCAATTGTATCATTTATTAGTTTTAAATTAAGTTCTGACATTTTTTTCTCTCATTTTTCTACAAAATCGTATTTTTCAAATATTTAACCGATCTTACTTTCTTTTGAAGCATTTATTTGAATAATATTATAAAAAAATTAACTCATCTGAAAACTGTTAGTTAGGTTGCCACATTTTCTTGAGGAGATTACGAGAAATCTAAAAAGGTCGTCTTGTTTTAAGGATGTAATTTAATAAAATAGAGATGTTACCACAAAGAAGATTTAACCGAGACATGAATATCATGAATATTCCATCCCATCTCCTTTGAAGAAATACAATGAAGAGAGAATATGAAAGCAGTTTGCTTGTTAATTATAAAAATTAATCTAGGTCTTGATAATTTGAATTTCATAATTTCTCAGTTAATGTACAGTATTTACAAAAAAAAAAATATTAAACGACGATAAAAATATTTAAAAATGGATAACAATACATTTGATGGATTACTTGGAGGCAAAACGAACTATTTGATTTAAATAATTTTCATAAAAACATTTTTTTAAATTCTTCCACACGAAAAATTATTAAAATCTTCAATTATTAATTCATCTGATGTTATAAATGATTTCCTTAAAAGAAAATTATCTCAAAATAATCTATTCTAACTATTTTTATGTCAGCCTAAGTGAAATGCTATGTTTAAAAAAATATATGGTAGTAAAGAGCTTATTGCGAATATAAAAAATCATTTTAGAGAATAATATTTTTTTGAAATATCAATTTTTCTCGATGTTTTATTATTTATCATTTGAAAGTTTAAATTCTGGTTTTAAATACATAAATTTAAAACACCATTTTTTGATGAAAAAAATAAATTTCAGGAATTGTTATAGATATGTTTAAAAAACATTATATGCCCTTTAAAAAGCCAGATATGTCATTAATTTTTATGACAGAAATACAAAAAAAAACAACTTTTAAAATTACATCAATCAGAATAAAAAATTAAATTAATAAAAAATAATACTTACGTACATTATATTAGAAATTTATTAGGGCTTTTTTTAATTATCGAAATTTTGTATCTAGACTTAAAAAAATTTTTACACATGTCTATGTACCATAAAAAACCAATCCCTTTCGCCACGTGTTATTTATTATAATAAGCTTTAGCCGAACGTACTTTTCAAAATTAACCGTGATTTATAATACTGTTTAGATAAAGAAATACGCGTTTTGCTTCCATTCTGTCAGCGATACACTGGAAGGATCTCATTACATACCAAACATCACGAGATAAGGATTTGATACTTGGGTAAACCTGATCATTTCCGTTATTTAATCTAAATCATAATATTACCATGATATATAAGGTCCTTCTCCCACACTAGCAATTACACTGTGAAGGTAATAAGGTTTATTCTCAATATTATTAATATTTAAAGCATTTACTTTGCGGTTAGTTTATTTAATAAGGTTTATTTTATTTGCATTTTATTGGAAATAATAGTTCGTTTTGATCTATGTGTGTGTCTCTCAAAATTAATAACCGTCTATTTTTATAACAAATACTACTGATACTGCTGACCCTTATCCGCACCCAACGGTGCATAAGGCACTGCATCATATTGATGCAATATTCATTTGTTAATTTATTATATAATATGAAAAAAGGTGATTTGTCCTACCCTTGAGGTACCAGAGTTACTTACCTAAATAAATATGAGATATTAAAAACAGTTAAACGTAATGAAAAATGTTGAAATCTCAGTAAAGATGACTATTTGTATTTACAACATATCACTAAGTGAGTTAAGTTATCACTTTAGACACTGTCAAATACGTCAAATTCCACTGTCCCTTACCTAACCTAAACCAAATTAACCTAACCTAACGTAACGTTACCTCACCTAACCTTACCTTACCTAATGTAATGTATATGATGTATATTATTGTATAAAAAATTAAATTCACCTTGCGTTATGTTGTATAAATTTCTTATTTATTTAGTCTCTACAGATAAGCCCAATAGAATAAAAGAAATTGGAAGAAAAAAATAAAACCAATATTTTTAAAAACATCATTGGATTTAAAATTCATTAAAATTTATTCTTTAAAAAGCACTTAATTCATATAATTAGTTTTACGCTTCTGCTTTTCAACCCAAAGGTAACTTTACAATAGTGTTTTTTTTGAGGTTTTTTTTCTCTTTACTAAAAGTATTAATTACGTTACAAAGAGCCACACTTTGTAATGGTGCTTTTAGCACAAAACTTTCTCAGAATAGGAGAGCTTTATTCATACATACTTCTAAATACTTAAATTAACTATTCTGAACTACGGCTCTGCTTCAGGATTCATTTTCATTCAGACAACGTAGGGCGGAAATGGGTGGATCTTTTAATGGATTTTGTTTTTCGAAAAAGTAATAAAAGGCAGTGTTTATTTATGAAATTCCTTGTATTGTTGTGTTTTTTTTTTATTATTTCATATTCAAGCCTGTGATTTTTTTTTCTCTTATTTGTTCTATAAGGTTTGAATTAAGAGGCAATTTGAATTGTGCTGAGAAAAATATTTAAAATGTGTATAATAAATATGCAAACCCCGATGGGTACAACGCTTACCAAAACACGAGCAGACAAAATGTATATATTTAAAAAAATGCTTCATTCATTATTACATTCATACCAAATTATTTTTCCATTTTATGGCTTCACTTGTTTGTGCGTGATTTTATATAGCTTAATGGCAAATATACTCAATAGAGAGAATTATTTTTGTATTGAATAATGTATCAACTTCGATTGAAAAATATAAATGAAACGTGCGTCTTTTATTGAGATTTTTTTCCCTTTTCTTATATTTCATTTATACCCCGGATGTCATGTGATTTTTTAAAAATATTCCAAAATTCTTTTTACATCATTTTGATGAATGAATTAATACAGCGTTAAAAATTAAATTAAACATAAAAATAATATCCCCGTAAAATCATGATCACAGCTCGGTGATGTATAAAATATTATTTAATTAATATAAACTAAAAACTTACTTACACGCCGTTTCTCCGCACGGGCAGGTAGAGCATAGAACGCCACACCAATCTCTCCTTGCAAACAATCTTAATTTCCATATTCATGCAATTCTTTATAATTTCCCACCGATTTAACCACGCCCAAGTTTTTGAAATACTTAATCATGCCATGTTTTTATTAGTATTTTTCAGCTTCTATTACATTATATTAAATTCGTTTAACTATTTTGTCTTCATTTTTTCGATTCAGATACCCAAATTATGTCAACACACCTATTTTAATTTTATCGATAATGCTTATTTAGTCTTGCATTCTTTCCTTATACCACCTTTCAATATCTTTTATATTATACATAGTTACCACACAGTCATCTCAGAGATAGCATTTTGACGGTTTTATAGACCAGATGCATTTTATTTTATTCAAAAGGTGTTCATAGATTCGATGTATTGAAATGATCGGAAATGGGTTTGGGTAATATTTAGTCCTCCGACACGATAGATATCCTGAAAGCTTACATGTTGCCTGAAAGCTTAATTGCTCGGAAAAATCTACTATCTCCTCCAACACTCTGGCTATCTGGGTCTAATATTTCGTGGAGGAAATGAGTCTCAAGCCATAGAATAAAGTGGAAAAGGGAAAGAATTTTCTAGAAATATATAAAGAATTTTCTGAAACACGAGTGGTGGCAACACATTTCCAAACACTTAGCGGTCCAAAATATCCTGAGTGGTTGAAAATATTTCTTACAATCCGAAAATCTAAGCCAACATTGTCCATGAAGTAAGATCATATTTATATATTTAATAATAATTTCAAAAATAAACTCTTCAAATATGATAATAATAATCAAAGCCTTTTTAAAGATTAAAAACAAAAATAAAACACATGTATCTGATAAATTTTGGGTTTATTAATGTAAACACGTCTAGTTTCAAGAACCACAGATTTTTTCATCAACTATTGGAAATATAAACGTCAACGATATGGTATTATATATTGGTTTGGTATTAATTTTCAGCAAATTATTTAAAAATTAAAATAAAACACTTTTATAAGACCATTTTTTGAGTTTATTAATATAAACATGACTAGTTTTAAGAAGAATAAATGTTTTCATCAACAAGTGAAAAAAAAAGTTAGTTTGAACTATGAAATGGTATTATTTTTAATTTGGTATCAACTTTGTGGAAAAACATGACAATTAAAAAAAAATACTTGTTTAATTCCCTCTTTTTGATTTAAAGATGTCAAAATGACTTTAAAAACTGCAGGTGTTATTCCTTAAAATTAATGTCAAATCAATAAAGAATTAAATGCGTTTACTCTGAGCAGTTGTTTTGATATAAATGTCATGTTAGTATATATTTGTTAATATAAAATCGTTATTAAAAAAATGTATTAGACAACCTTTGTTCATGAAAAAGCACCCGTTGCTGAACGTAACCAAGAGAAGTTTAATTAAAATTTATTATCTTCTTTATAATTTTTATCTAAAGCAATCGGGATAGGGAAGGGAAAAGGCGTTATTTTCAATTATGAACTTAATTCTTCACTCCGTAGAAAACTTAAACGGATTAAATTAGTCGATAAATTGATTATCACTGCATTAAAAACTATGGAAATCCTTTCGAAGTCATACAAAGAACTGCTTTTAATCACTTGATTAAAATCAGTCAAAGTAAGTCTAGCAGTTGGTAATTGAAACATATAAGTCTGTTAAATTTTTTTAAAAATATTATAAAATTAAAACTAAATTAAAGCTTCGTTTTTTGCCACTTTTATTTTTGGTACTTTTTTCAACTGGTTTCGATATGAACCTTATCATCTTCTAGGATGGATATATACTAAATTATAAACTTTGAAATATTCAAAGTTCGGTCACTAGGTGGAATTAGTGGGTAATTAAGAAAGGTTTGAAGTGAAATGGGAGGAAGGCTTGTAGATTTTATTACCTTTGATTGTTATTAATTAACTTTTATTAATTATTGTTGTAATATCTAGGAATAAGGAAAATATTAAAGCCAAGCACAATGTCAAGAGTCAAAGAAATATTAGGGTGCAAGTACGCACAAGTGCGTAGTCTGCATTCCGCTTACACTCCGCACATGTGCGGGGTTGGCAGGGAAGCTGTTTACAACTAACACAAGAGCCAGTTTGTAGATTTTTTTTAATATTTTTTTATTTTTTTACTGGAAAACCAACAGAATATTTAATAAAAATAACATAATATACTAAAAATTTAAAAAATGACATCCCAAAAAGAGGTTTTTACATAAGTAATCTAAAAATAAAAATAAAAATAAACTGTCATGTACATAAAAGTGTAACTGTATAATAAACCTTCATTACACATTTTATCAAATAATAGAAATTTTCTTTATCGACAGTCAAATAGACATCAACAATATTTCTCTGATATGTATTAAGTTAGTATTATATATTTTTCATAATTAACAAATAAATTTAATGGTTAAGTTAGTTTCAGTACATATATTTTTTTTAGAAATCAACGCAGATATATTAATTTCATTTTTAATCACAATTCATTGGAAATTCTGTCAAGTTGTGATAAGGTGAAGAAAGATGTTCGGAGGGGGGGTGAATCTGAAAGGAGGCTGTTTTCGCCGTCACAAGATTGACAGCCTGAGGAGATAAATCACCCTGAGATAGGCTCTTTCTAGGAAATTGGTGAGGAAGGCTTCCAAATCGTTTAAGATCCTTAAACGAATTTCTATTTATTTGTTTTTCTACTGAAAAAATCCTTTAATGGTAAACAACTACTTATCTTCCATGTCAAACTTTTGAAATAAGAATCTGCCGTTTATAATATTATCAGGTTTAAAGAAGAAAAAATAATATTTAAACAAAATCAATACCAAATTAAAATTTAAAAATATTTAAATTTTTACGTACAATAAAAATGTAATAAAACAATATAAAGTTTTTTCCGTGCATGTTTTATTTGACTAGTGACCGGGTTTTATTATTAAGGACATCATCAGGCTGGTCTGATGATGTTGGTTACGACCATCAAACCATTGGTCGAAAAAAATATATGTAGAAAGAACTTTATAGTTGTTATTTTAATTATATTATTTTTTGAAATAATGTGATAAATACTCATATAATTGGAGATAATCCAGATTTGTGAACAAGCACTTGGACATATTCAAAATGTCATTATTTTGCTACATGAAATGCAGTTCCACCAAGAAACGTGAGTATAAAATTTAAATCTAATCAATATAAAATACTTGTATAAGTTAAAATTGAGTTTTTGAGTCTATAAATGTAGACACGGCTATTTTTGAGAACTACAGATGTTTTCGTCAACCCAGTTTTAATGTATTTAAAAAAAATATGTTTTACTTAAGTAGTTTTACTAATTTACTTTTTTAGTTTAGTGACTTAAATTTAAACATTACAACATTTGAATTTGAGTAGTGTGGTTGTCAATAATGGGTAGAATTGGTGAATGTTACAGGTGTGTAAAGTGGTCACTTAAACCAGCCTATGACGGTCGTCAGCCCTGTAAATGCCCAGACTTCCATATTCTTCTTCATCTTTGATAAGATGTCAAAAAATAATACTTAAATTAAAACATTTTGAGTGTTTCCAAATACTTGTTCACAAAACCTGGATTATCTCCAATTATAGGAGTTATTTTCATATAATTTTTTAACATCTCATCAAAGATGAAGAAAAATATGGAAGTCTGGGCATTTACGGGGCTGACGACCGTCATAGGCTGGTTTAAGTGGTTTAAGTCATCACTTTAACCAGCCTATGACGGTCGTCAGCCCCGTAAATGCCCAGACTTCCATATTCTTCTTCATCTTTGATGAGATGTCAAAAAATAATACTTAAATAAAAAACGGAAAGATACAAAATGACTGCCGAATCAATAAATGAAAACTCTCGTAATATATTCGTATTTTATTTTTATATTGTAATCATTTTAACCACAAAACTAAAGCTAAATAAATAGACTCAAAGATTTGCTTTGAGATCATTTCATTGAAAGGTGAAAATATGGTATTGCAGTGTGATTTCATAAAGAATGTTTTCTCAAAACAACTTAAGATTATTCGAGTTCGAAACCAAAAAAGGATCTAATTTCTCTACTTTTGTTACCTTAAAATGGTGTCAAAAAAAGTCATCCCTTTTTACGTTGTTTCCTACTCAATTTACGAGTACCTAACTCAATTTTGAGCATCGTGATTTTTATTGTTTGTCCATTTTCGTTCTACTTTTAAAAGTAAGATTGCTCTGTTGTGATATAAAATATCTTCCTCTGGTGGGAACACGATACGGGATGAAAACCTTACTGACGCAGTAGCTATACAGTATGTACAGAAGAAGTTAGCGGAGAGAAAAATGAGCAATCGGGAAACCTGAGCAGATAAGTGCCGGGAGACGTTTATAAATTATCTCGGCTATTTTCAAAGCCGCAATTTAACATTTAATACTTCATATTGGACAGGAAGAAAAGAGCAGAAACCTTTTTTTCTTCTTCACATTTTGACATCTCAATGACAATAGATGAAGAAGAATATTGAATACTGTAACTATATTGTAACTTTGTTAGTATGTCTATTCAAAGCATTATTTATTAATTTTCCTGCATTTACCCTTCTCTCAATATCTTTATCTACTTTTCATCCCTGTAGGAAATGCTTTCTAGATATAGAAATTCTCACACACATTTCACCAAAGCTCTCACAGAATACGTTATCCGGTTTTGTGACCGCATATTACCCTTGTGGAGTGCAAAATGTCCTACCTGACCGCAATTCTACTGCATTTAACTTTACACTATCACATACGAGTTTTCTGCGCATTTTCTGTGCGCGAGTAGTGCCAGTAGTACTTCTGAATATCCTTTATACCATAGCTTCCCAAACTTATTCGACCCATGGCCCCCCATTTCAGATACAAAATTACACAAGACCTTCCTGGAAATTTACCTTTTGTAAATTAAATAAAACAAAAAACTGTAATAAAATTATTTTTAAATTTTGTAATGTTTTTTGCAGATACATTCTTTTTGTGTCATTTTATAAACCTTAAAAAATAAAATAGGAACTTTATTTTAACAAATTTTTATTGGTACTTTTCTCCAACCAGTTTCGATAAGAACTTTCACGTCATCAGAGATAAACAAGTACATGTATAAACATGAAATAACTAAAAAATAATAATAATGCACAGAGTACACAATAGAAAATAACTTAAAATGATTAAGTCAGTTTTATTTAAATACTTCCAAATTGCCTTTTGGCTGTATGAAAAGTACCAATAAAAAAGTGGTTAAAATAATGTTCCTGTTTAATTTTATAAAGTTTATAAAATTACTCCTAAAGTATTTGCAAAAAACATTTTTAATTTTTTTTTTTAAATCTAGTTTTATTTAATTAAGTTAATTTTTAGGCCAGGGGTCCACTTTGGGAACGTAGCATTAAACCTTTTATCCATTCCTGTTTTTTATACGTGGTCTGAGTATTATATACCTTAGCCTAATGAGACCCATGTTTTTGCTGATACCAAAGAAACCTTTCATTAAATTGAAAAAAGGTTTTTCCATATTTTAGGTGTGTCCAATCCATGGGATCATATCTTGGTTTTTCCAATTACGAGCTACTATTACATTTTGATAAATCAAAAAATAATATTCTACGCATATAAAATGATCACTTAAAGTAATTTACAACAGGCCGTAAACCGTGTAAATACTCAGAAATCCATATTATTATTAATTTATTTTGAGATGCAAAAATCAAAAAGGGCACTACGCGGTCATCGGTCAAGTATGAGCCGTATTTGTTTTCTTTTTAATGTTGTTTAATTACAACATTCTCCTCATTATTCATCGTTCACTTTGTGGAATACCTTTTAAAAACTCTCCTTCACGACTTCCGATTAAGTGGTGTTACACATTGAACGATGAATGATAAGGAGAGTGTTATATTACAAAACAACCTAGTATTTTTTTTTACAAATTCAATTTGTATAATTTTACAATTCAATTTATGTATTAATTTTTTAATCAAATACAGATTTTGTGAGTCTAAGTTGTATTTTATTAAATACACATAAAAATTAATATTCTGACAGTGTTTCGCCAAGTTATGGCATTTTCAAACAAATGTGAAGATTAAATTGACTGACGGTCCTTATGTAACGATACAATTCTAAATACTTAAATAATAGTTTTAAAATGTGCAGTAATAATTTATGGGAGACAACAATAGTTAATGGGGAATGTAGGTACGTATACTTATATTTATTTTCTGGGAAAGGAAGAATCTATTGACTTGTTCGTAAAATTATTTGTAGGAATTTATATTTGAAGATATAATTTTAATTAAAAATTAAAAGTTTATCAATAACGCATCATGCAAGCGTTTACAATTCAAATGTTTCACCCAATTAATTAAACACGTTTTAATATACCTTACACTGTAAGGTATATAAATGTTAGGCTAACAGTATTAAATTCCACTTGGTAAATACCACTTATTCATAAATTTAAAATAAATAACACGAATTTTGTCGTTGTTTTACTAAGTTAAAGAAAAAAATCATTTAAACGATATTTCGAATTAACTATATTTTATTTGATTTAAAACTAAGAGTTTGAAATATGAAAACTATTAGTTCAAGTCGTTTGAGTTAGTTGACGTCACACTGAACACAAGGCGAGACGCTTTACTGAGATTCTAGACATTCTGTAAATGCGAAGCTTTACAGCGAACCGGTGTTAATTACTGTTGACATAATGTAAATTTATTATCCCCGATAAGATTTAGACAGTTAAATCGAGATCCTGGCGGATGAAAAGCCTAACTAATGGAAATACATCAAACAAACCCATTATTACTACCAGATACAATAGATTTGGTTTGCAAGGTAGTCAAGACACACGTAGCTCATATTCTTCCGAAGAATCCATTACCCTTTGGCTGTCAAAATACTAACTAACTAACTAACTAACCATCACGCCGCTTCCCCGCAGGGGTAGGCAGAGAGAATAGAGCGCCACACCACTCTGTCCTTGCAAACATTCTTCGCCTCTTCCACGTTCATGCATCTCCTCATACATAGCCGCCGATTGTTACGACTCCTAACCTGACCACTTTCAAGTATTTGGCATACCTGATCGTGCCATGTTTTTCTCGGTCTTCCTCTGCTTCTTTTCCCACTAACATTCGCCTCATAAATTTGTCAAAATACAAAATTACCATTTTTATATTATTTTATATTTTAGGAACGGGATTATTCACCTTACAGATATCTCAAATTGATCAAGCCTAATAAAAAAAAATCTCCAATGTATTAACTAATGGCGCTACAATCTTTACAACCTAACTCCTATGCGGATCAAGATCATTGCGTATATATTGGTTTCAGGAATTAATGCAATAAATATGTTCAATAATGGGCAGAATGGTGTATGCATGTTACAGTAGTGTATAAGGTGATAAAAAGGAAGAACGTTACATGTTTCATATCTTTTTCAACTTTTTAACTTTATGGAATGCACGCCACTGAAAAAATAAATTTTATTGTTGTATTTTCAAATAGAATTGTATATTTTCCCTGTAACTTGGCAAGAATGGCTGTATTTTGAACACAATGCGGTTTTCTCTAAAGATATGCATGAAAATTGTAAGCTGCCGGTGAAAGAAGAAATAAATGTGAGTATTCATCAACATTTAAAGGCTATTTAGGAGAAACGAGGAGAGAGCCGTAATAAAAATCTTTTCGGCCTTATAGCGTGTTTTTTTTAGTTTGGCTTTGGAAAAATTATTACCGTATACAAACATATGGCCGCTTTGAGATAGACCAGATGTTACTGCTAATGTTTTATTGTTGGATAGTCGTTAACTATTACAGTTGATGGTTATCTTGGCAGTAACGGGATATTAGGTCAAATGCAGATATACGGCTTTATTCCATTCGAAAATGTTTTGTATTGATCGGGCTAGACAACGTGTTAAAAATATAGAAATTAAGTTTATTTATTCATTTTGACATAAAAGTAAATATTTAAATTCAGCTAGTTATAAGTTAACAATTCATCTTTATATTTAGAAAAAAAAACAATAAATATATGTTAATCTCTAGGTGCGTTTTGTTCAATTATTGTCATTTTGATTCGATTATTAAAATTTTGTACACTTTGGTCCATTTTAATCTATGTGTCGATAAATTGAGAGTCAAGTGAAATTTATTTTTTCATCACTCAACGCGTATAGAAACAAGGATGGTTCTAGAATTGTAAAACAATGTATCCGAGAAGGAATAATAAATGATTCATTGAAATGAAGAACGCACGAAATTCAATTCAAAATTCAATTCGACAAAATTACAACCTACGGAATTCGCACTTTTTAGTCTAATGCCTTATGCACCATGATTGTGGATTAGATCAAAAGGAAAACACAAAGTATTGAATAAAAAATTAAAATTTATTACATGTAATAAATACGACGGTCTTTCAAGGTGAAAATTTACCAAAATTTTAATGATCATTTCATAAAAAGTCTTTCTATTTGTTCGAAATCATTCATTTAGCTAAAAATTACTTGAATTAATTTTCCGAGATATTCAAACATTTTGTGATAATTAATCAAATATTCAAAGCGTTCACTCGGCTCAGGTTTTAAGCAATTCTCGAGAATCAGCTTATAAATAATTGATGGACGTAATTAGTGAACATCAATTAATTTAACCTGAATAATTTTACGAAACTCATTGTTTTTATATTTTCTTTGTTTTTTAAATTTTCTTTGTTTAATATTCCCAATACTACATTCCATGTTTTTTTCTTGAAATTACAAGTTCTGAACAAACTCGAAATAAGTAGGTACTGACAGAATCAAACCAGCCTGCGATCGTCGAAGACCCCGTAAATGCCCAGACTTCCATATTCTTCTTCATCTATGCTGAGATGTCAAAAAAAAACACAAGTTTATTATAATATACATCCAATTAATATATAAAATACATCCACTTTTAGGGTTTATTTTTAATATCGTGTTTATCCAATTAACTAATATAAGTTGTATGAGCTTAGTAATTATGAATATTCACGAAATATTACAATAACAATAAACGATGTGTAGTTTTCCTGTCAGTCAAGTTTGGTACTGAAAATTATGACTTGCTTATTTGAAATGTTGACCTTTCGCCTGAAAGAATATTTAATAAAGTCCCCAGAGATACAGAGTTAATATTTTATTAGCCTAAGAGGAGGGTTATAAGTGACAGTTTATGACAATCTAACATATAGGAAAACAATGTAACAAAGAAAAAAGAAACAATTTTATAAAATGTGTTGTTTCAAGTAATTTATTAAATTCAAAGGCGTTATTTTGATCCAAAATTTCACATATTTTGTTTAATATTTTTATTACATAAAAACACAGTTTTATATGATTCATTTTTTTTCTTCTTTATAAAATTACTTCTCAATACAATTTCTATAGATTTCTACTTAATTCAATCTTATGATTTTGAAGGGGAACATATATTATATATTTGTGCGGTACGCGGGAATAATTTCTCTTCATATTTTTCTACATATTTTTCTAAGACCGTCGTATTACATGTAATTAATTTTTATTTTTTATTAAAATTACTTCTCAATACAATTTCTATACATTTCTACTTAATTTAATCTTATAATTTTACAGGGGAACATTTATTATATATGCGGTACGCGGGAGTAATTTTTCTTCACATTTTTCTACCTTTGTTTTAAATAACAAAATTTAACTACACATATCGCCGTTTTTCCGCAGGGGTAGGCATAGAGAATAGAACCCCACATATTCTCCATCTATGTTGAGATATCAATATCAGTCAGTTTACTTAGATTGCTAGTAAAGTACTTTAAATTCTACTTATTTTAAAAGCATAAAACATAGAAATAGATAACGATGGATGAGATAAGCAATATCGATAAAATTAAGAAGAGAATGAACGGTAACTAAACAAAAAAAAATGATTCGAATATAGTTAGGATTAAGTAGCAGAATAAGACCGAGTAAAACTTGGCAAGATTAAGTATTCCAAATACTGGAAATTAGTCAGGTCAGGAGTCGAAATGATCATCTGGTATGTATAGGGAGATGCATGAAAGTAGAAAAGGCAAAAAATGTTTGCAAATACAGAGTGTAGTGGCGTTCAATTCTCTGTGCCTACCCCTATGGAGAAGTGATATGATGGTTGAGTTAGTTTTAATTAAAAAAAAATAAACAGTAAAACATTTTTATGTACAAATATAATATTTTCACAAAAGTTCATTACTGAATAAAAGTAATCTGTACTTTAGATTATAATCTGCTTTTCTAAAATATTAATTAAATGTACATTTGAAGTTTTAATTTTCATAGTTTTTAAACTGTCAAATTACGTAACCATTGATCTTATTATATCGCGTACATATTTAACAAACTCAATATTTTAACAGTGTATTAACGTTAATTTACCCCAAATCGTTTCAACTAACGTTTGACCAACGGTGATGACGTCAGAGATGGAGTATATTCGACGGATATAGATTGAGCAATAGTGAATATATTACGCGTTAGTCCAAAAAAGTTTGCGCGAGAAAAACATTTCGTCAGCATTTTTCAACCCTTTTCCCAACAAAATTCATAGCGTTGCTTATTCGATGTTTTAAAATATAATATGTAAACCCGACAGCCCACACTTTTCATTGTCCGAGCTATTTATCAGAATTTAAGGGTTTAAAAAATAACCCACGCGAACCTAATAAGGGTTTTTGCAACTTATTAACTAATTAACCATCACACCGCTTCACCACAGGGGTAGTCAGAGAGAATACAACGCCATACCACTCTGTCTTTGCAAACATTTCTGGCTTCTTCCACTTCATGCACCTCCTCATACATCCCCGCCGATTATTTCGACTCCTCATCCGAGTTTTCCTCGGTCTTCCTCTGCACCATTTCCAACTACATTCGCCTCATATATTTGCTTTACCGTTCCTTGCGTCTGTAGCATTCCTCACTCATTCGTTCCACATGTCCAAAGTTTTTGTAATCCCTCTAATACAAGGTTACACTAAAAAACTGATTATTAGTTAAGAAATTATATTCTCTTATTTATTATCTTAAAGCTATGATTAGAAATAAGCGGGTTTTTTTAAAACAAAAAAGGTCACAGAACTCACTTCATGTCAAGCATTTTACTTAAAAAAATTACATTAAAATATTTGTTACAATACCACATTTTACCATTTTGACTAATTACTCGTATTTAAATTAAGATTGTTTCGTCTAACTGATTTTGAATATTTAAAAAAAAAATTATCTGAGCAAAAAGATGCCGAAACGCCAAAAAAAGCCCTGGAAATACGTAATAGTTTGTTTTAAAATATTCAAAACATGCGATCTTCAATTTATTTTTTAAATTAATATTTCCGCGATCTATGGTCTAATTCATCAATACGTGATCCAATGGTCGAACGGTCCGTGTCAACGTGTATTATTTATTTCCACCCGATTTTTTTTTATTTATATCATATTGACTACTGCGCGCCACAACTGTTTGAAAGAGAGACAACAATTATAAGCTGCATTCTTCATAGCATCATGCCACGATTCGCGCAGTCGATCTGATAAAATGCTACTGACTGCACGTCGTATATAGCAAGTTCCGTATTTTTATAACATGTAATATTTCTATGAATAATACTAGCGTCTTTCAAATACCCCCCGTTGGAGCGTCCATAATATTCCAATACTTCGTGTAAGGAGGGTTAAATAAATCTTCAGCCTGTGAAGAGTTTTGGATTTCGGAAATGGAGATATTTTTTTCACAATTTATTGCTCCGTAACGTCACCGTAATTAAGGCAAATTGGTACAAACATTCAAATTTATTACGTAACGATTTATTGGAAAATTGATACGGAAATTACAACCATTATAAAATATATGAGGGAGAATCAATGGTTTCCGGTTTTGAAATAATAGCGTTGTGAATGAATGACGAATGATGAATGATGATTGTTTTTGTTTGAAACATTGTTCTATTTTAGTTCGCCTCCGCAGTGTAGTAGTTAGCGCATTTGGCTTCTGTGTCAAAATTCCCGGGTTCTATTCTCAGGGAGGTCAAAATAAACAAAAGTTTCTATATTTATTTTATTCAAAATAAACAAAAAACAGTCATACATCTCTTCATACATACATTTATTTGCCAATTATTCCGACTCCTGACAAGACTGCTTTCAAGTATTTAAAATACTTTACCATGCTAAGTTTTCCTCTCCTCAGATTACAGTTGCAAAGAACTGCCTGTTTTTGTAAAAAATAATTTCATCGAACATTATTCACTTAATACTGAATATTTATTTAGTGAAAATTGTTGGACATTTTAAAAAAAGTTGTCTTAGAACAAGTGCAAAAAAATGTATTTTGACTCATCTCCTGGCATGTGAAATAATTCGTGAAAGAACTTACATACATTTCATGAAGGATTTTCTAACAAAAAAATATTACTCATTAATTCAACCATTGATGAAGCAATGAACAGTTGAGTATTGTAGTTTAAATCGTGGGTGGATTAGTTACTAATACACGGTGTAAAAAGTGATTACCTAAGCTAATCAGTGATAGGTCGTAAGCCCTGTAAATGTCCAGAGTTTTGCATTAATTTTCACTTATGGGAAAATATCAATAAACTTTTTATTCGTTTATAAATCTTACTAAAGACACTTTTTTATTTATTTTTTATTTAATGTATTAATTTTAAATCAAACACAGATTTTTGAGTCTACTAAGTTGTATTTTATTAACGAAAACACATAAAAAAATTATATTGTGACATTCGTTTGATAATGCCCTAACAAGGCAAAACAATTGTCACAATACAATTTTTTATGTGTTTTTGTTAACAAAATACAATTTAGTAGACTCAAAAAATCTGTGTTTGATTTCAAATTAATACATAAATTAAAATGGAGTTCTACAAATTAAACGCCAAATCAATAAATACACTTTTTTTCCTTTCTTATGAGCTATGAGATATAAATTATTCTTTACGAAATATTTTTCAACGTTTACTCGTTATAAATATTTGATATTGAACGGAAATAAAAGAAAACTCTTCCCATTTAAAAAGCCCCGATGATATGGCGGGCAATTAAAAAGAAAATTACTTTCTCTTTTTTAATTTCCGTTATCTTATGATATGATTTCCCCAGTGTATTATTACTGTATAGTATTTCTTGTGAAGTTTGAAAGTTGAAAGCCACATCTCCGCGAATATCTGAGGTTAATGTAGTTGGATGAGACTTCTAAGGGTTAGTTTAAAACTCGTTAAAACAAGATAAACAATATGAAGGACTTTTTAACCCTTTGTTGCTTGAATAGCTGACATCAATTTTGGCAACATTTATAAACATAGAACAGCAAAAATCTCAAAGTAAAAGCAATAAATCACTGGAATAGTAACATTTCTTCATATCTTTTTAACTTAGTTTTAAATACACATAATTTTATTATGTAGAAAACATCCTCAGGTATACTGCTTTGTGTCTTTTAATATTTTATAGTTTTTATTGTAACAGTTTTTTTTTACCTTCTCCTTCCTGCTAAATCTATTATTTTATATCATACCCTTTTTTTAATCTCTGAATGTTTTTTTTTTAAATAGTTTTATAATATAATTGTGGAATTGTTTAATTGTTTTGTTAACGTAACTAATTTTTGTAAATGTAATGTAATGTTTATTATTGTTAATGTAAATATTGTTCATTATATCATTTTTAATATGTAAGCTGTACAATTCCCGAACAAATAAAATAAAATAAAAAAATAAAAATAAAAAAAAAACTTCTATTTGATATGTTAAAGCGATGTTTTAATCACAAATGTTGTAACAAGGACGAGTAATGAATATACTGAATTAACATGATATAATTTCATTAATTTATTCGGTAATAACTTTGAGCTAGTATATATTCATTTTCATTTCAATTTTACTCGATGAAATCTTTACTTGGTGGTTTTGATGCATTCCACATTATTTTTAGTGTTCGAAAATTAAATAGGATCCAACGAAACACTTGTAACAATAGATTTCAAGAAATTTACCAAGTAAAACTCAAATTAAAAATGGTAATAATCACCTTAGCATATATCGGAAAACATATTCCAATTTTACTACTAGAAATAATTTCTTTTATTTTTCTTTTCTAAGACATTTTCAACTAGTCTCAAAAAAAATAATCGACGTATTTTAGAACATTTTGTCAAAGCCGGTAAAAAAATATATCATGTTTTTACAATAAATTGTAACTGGACTAATTTTTCGGAAGTAACGCCTTTAGGTTATCTGCAAAATAAGTCCAATGTTTGCATAAAATAAACTGAAAATTCAATACATATTATTCTTTTTATACGTATTGTATAATGACAGCTTTCAAAATATCAATGGTTATGCAATCACACGTAATGTATGTGTTAGTATTTTGGTGATGATGATGTACATTACTTATAAAATATATATTTCACAACCCGTTTCTTGAAAAACAATATTTCCTTTACTTAAAGATATCGTTGTATGGTATATATAAAGTACCTAATGCTTTATGATGAAAAACTGTTTAATTTATTCCACAAAGACTATTTGTTTGATTATAATTACCGTTTGTTAAAGTTTGTTTCGATTTAAAATTTTACTTAGACTGTTTATTAAATAGACAGTTTTAAGCTCCTTTCTCTGGTAGACGTATCACTCATGTACTACATGCTTGCTAACTTTTTACTCTTTTTAGTGTTCATTTTTTTTTTATTTGTTAAGTTTTTAATTTAATTTAATTTTTGTTTCCTGTAAGTTTAGTATTTAGTATTTTTGTGTTTTATATTTACACTTTTTTTGTAGTTCTACTTATTATAATATATATTGTATACCCACTCACAGGCCATGCCTTTGTAGGATCTGTACTTATGTTTATATTTTATACATATTTTTTATATTTGTATTAACTTATATTATATTTTTTAAAGCAAAATAATTTAATATAAAAAAAATAATGATTTGTAGGTATGGGAAACACAAAAATTGTCGATTAATTGCTTTTCAGACGCTATTGGACTAGAAATATGAACGAACATTTCACAATTAATTTTACCAATATATATAAATAAAATAAAATAAAACATGTTAAGATGAAAGAGATACACGAATTATTTGCTAAGAATAATTACGGCTCGAGATTTTAATTACTTTCTTTATTATACTCGTATTTCTAAGTATTTATATTTTTTCTCAAGGTGTTAAGAATTTCATTTGCGTGAAATTTGATTCAAGCAAGAAACATGATTCTGGTATGTAACAAAAATAAGAGAAACTTTAATATGATTATTACAACAAGAGGAAACTCTCAAACTTTGAGTTTACACACACACACACACATATTTATATATATGTATATATATATATATCTTTATATATATTTATTATATATATATATATATATATATATATATATATATATATATATATATATATATATATATATATATATATATATATATATATATATTGTATATATATATATTTATATATATAAATATATATATATATATATATATATATATATATATATGTATATATATATATATATATATATATATATATATATATATATATATATATATATATATATATATATATATATATATATATATAAATATATATATATATATATATATATATATATATATATATATATATATATATATATATATATATATATATATATATATATATATATATATATATATATATATATATATATATATATATATATATATATATATATATATATATATATATATATATATATATATATATATATATATATATATATATATATATATATATATATATATATATATATATATATTCGTATATATATATATACATAAAAATATAAAACATATATATTTTTAAATATTCGCTGATTATCCCGGCTCCTGGCCTGACCACTTTCAGGTATTTGACATATTTGATGATGCCAAGCTTTTCTCGGTCTTTCTCTGCTCCTATTTTCAACTACATTTGCCCTATAAGGTTGTTTTACTGATCTTTCTTCACTCATTCATTCCATATATCCAAAACATATCACCACAATTTATGAACGGGGAAAATGAAGTCGAGGTTTTTCCAAAATTTGTGACCTGTAAAAAGTCCATGATTATACACATTAGTACCTACCGCCAAAAAAGTAAGACGATGTGTTTTTAATGATAATGTTCAAAAAATTTGTTCCTCTTAACTTTCATTATTCGCTCAATCAAACAATGGACTTTTACCCTACGAATACAAAACCAACCAGTACAAAAAGGGATTCGATTTTATTCTTTTTTAGGTAACTACAATAGAACTCGTATTTTATTTTAGAGATATTAATAAGCAAGAAAGATCAATGATCATGTGCCGATCATTTATGTTTCTTCCATGCAAAGCTTTTGATTGATTTTTTATAGCAATGTCTGGTTTGTATTTTTTCCTCTTTTGAAAATTTTATTCTCAAATCTTTTCAAAAATATTTTAGAATTTCAGTTAATTTATAATGTGGGTTTTGAGTATTATTTCAAATTATATATTCATTAAACGCCTTCTTTGGGGGGATTTTCAGACGCAAATCTTTGTAATATGCGGTTCAAAAGAAAACAAAAGTTTATTTAAAATGAAATTCTCCCACTTGGGTCGTTTGCCGCCATTTTCGAGAAAAACATTTTCAGAAAGCTCTTTTGCCTACACTTAAATCCACTTCTTGAGATTTCAATTACTTAAGTTTTTTCCTTCCTTTTTTTCAACCGTTTTAGTAAAGATTTGATCTATGTAATTTAAGATAATGTGAGGTTAAGTAGTCCAAATTCTTATCGTAACCGCAAATACAGTTTTTAAATTTGTTTTAAGACCCGTCCATTGTTATTTTGGTTACTGCTGAAAAAGAAAGTGTTTGTGTATTTATATTCAGCGGTTTTCATCACAAAAGTTTGCAAAATGAAGATGCTGCAAAGGAGTTTTTATCATCATCATGCGGATTATGAACAAAGATACTGGATTTTTTATCTATAAAAAAAAACAAATAGGGGTTTTAAAATAAGAAAAAACACGGTCCAATACTTTAAATTAGGTTTTAGTTTTGAACTGACATTTCTTTATGGAGCTGCATTTAATATAAAAAAATTAAATTAAATACTTTTTTTACATTTATTTTATTTGATCAATAACCGGATTTTATCATTACTGACATCACCAGTTTAATGATGTGGGTAACGACAAAATATGGTCACAGGTCAAATAAAATAAATATGAAAAAAAAAACTTTTTTATGATTATCTTATCCGTGGCATATAAATAAACAGAACCTTCATAAACCTCTGGGATAAATGTTAAAAATGAACATTGTTTAAATTAGTTTATACTAGCTGATTCACCTGTTCACGCGTTGCTGTCGCTCAGTCTGATTAAATATAAATGATATAAAAAAAAACACACATACTAAATCTCCATGCTTGTAGGAATACATTATTTCAATTATACATGAAACACACTGTTCACCATTAGCAATATTCAGTATTACCCGTTTTTCTGTTACATTCAACAGATGGCGCTGCCATTGTGGTAAAAAAAGGTTGTACGCATCACAACGTGAAGAAAAATCGGTGAAAAGCTTTAGGAAGCTTAACATTTTTAATACCTTGGTACATTAACAACTTAATTTTTTTATGAATTGAATTAAATCGTATTACTTTTCTATTTTCTTTGAACTACAGACGCCATTTTCGTTCTAAAATCGAAACGAATAAGCTTAAAAATGGTTACATGCCAGTGGCTTTGAACACATCCCTTGAGATTTATCCTCTTACATCGAGTGGGATGTATAAATACACGTTTGTGTATAGGATTTATATATTTCTATATGAGAGTTCAGTTCAATTTAATATCCCCACCATGAAATTGAAGACTCTTATTGAAAAGCATTCCTATTTCAAAATTACTTGTGGGAAAGTAACTTCAAAAGAAATACATCTTAAAGAGAGATTTTAAATACCAACATCATTGCACTATCACGTTTTTTTTCGTTTGCTGCATAATCAATGTATTAAATATCAACCAAAAGAAATATAATACATGCAAATTATAAGGGAAAATAATCAATCAAAATAATCATAATTTAACTTTTTTTTTGCAATAGAATAGAACATTTTTTTAAAACTTTGGTCAGTCTCTATAGAGTAATGGTGAGCACGCTCGGCTACCGCACTGGAGGTTCGGGTTCAAATAAATATAAGTGATATTTTCACTCTAATATTTATTCAATATTACCCTGGGCTGGTGTTAAGTGTTAACGATCAAGATAACACTGCGTTAATATAATGCACCATCAAGCGCAGATAAAGGTTGTATGTATGTAAATGTAAAATTTTAAAAAGGTATGTTGAGATGGTTTGGATATGTTAGACATCGAATGAGTGGAGAAGAATAGTAAAAAAAGCTATGAGGCAAATGTGGTTGGGAAAATAAACAGAAGAAGACCGAGGACTGCCGAATTGATAAAAAAAAATGAAAATCTTCTATGCGGAGAAATTCAGCATTCCCGATAAAAAAAATTTACCCAACTCCTAACTTTTATCCGCATTTAATTAATTCTTCTTTTTTTTGCTGAACATTTTAATGACTTAGAATAGAATAAATCAAATATATGTATATATAAATATATATATATATATATATATATATATATATATATATATATATATATATATATATATATATATATATATAAATATAAATATATATATATATATATATATATATATATATATATATATATATATATATACATATATAAATATATATATATATATATATATATATATATATATATATATATATATATATATATATATATATATATATATATATATATATACTATCATATAAAGTTCACGCCAGTGACCCATTATTGTCCACATAAATGTCGTTAGTAAAGAGCGCCATACATCTGATGAAATGAATTTCCTCAAATTGGAACGAATTTCCTTAACTCAGGAAAATGAAGCCTCGAAAGAGCATTTCAGAATACACAACTTAAGCCAGATTTCACCAATCCATTTTATAGCTGACTGAAAATAATTGATTCAGCTAACCCCTTTCAAAGCACAAACGAAATGGTATTATAACTAGTACATTTCTTAATATTTTTTTATAGCTTAGCATATTTTTTTGGAAAAATACTACTTCAATTATGATGAAAGATTACAATTGCACAAAAATTATGGTTTATAATTAGTTTAAAAATGTGTAGTTAAAATACTTGGATTAAATAATTAGTTAAAATAATAATATTTCGTAAAAAGTAATAAATAAATGTGACTAGATGATCCAGTTTAACTAACTAACATACAATCAAGCCGCTTCCCCGCAGGGGTTGGCATATAGAATCGAATACCACACCACTCTGGCTTAGCAAACATTATTCGTCTCTTCCACATTCATGCATCTCCTCATACATACCCGACGATTATGACGACTCCTGACACGGCCGCTTTCAAGTATCTGATATACTTGATTGCGCCAAGTTTTCCCCGGTCTTCCTCTGCTTCGTTTTCCAACTACATTTGCCTAATAAATTTGATTTACTGTTCTTTCCTCACTCATACGTTCCACATGTCCAAATCATCTGAACACACCTTTCTTAATTGCAACCTAACCTTTCCTTATTTCATCATTCGAACATCTATCAAACATCATTTTGCCACACATTCGTCTGAGGGATCGCTTTTCGACTGCATTCAGTCTACTTTCATCCTTCTTTTACCAACTCGATGCTTCGTTTCCGTACACAATGGTTGGAACCAGGACTTCGTTGTGTACTGCCAGTTTACCTTTTTTTGATCCAGTTTATAAAATTAAAATTATTAGGGAAAGGAAATATGGAATTTTTATCTATTATTGACTGGATCACCATACACAGCATTCGTTTTTCTACACATGATAAATGACCATAATAGCACAATAAATATGTGATATATGTAATAAATAAAGCATACAAAAATGTTTAAAACGCTTCGAAGGGTCTCAATAAGAATGAAAATGTATCGTATATAAATAAACTTGGTTTACATTTTAATTCAGTTTTTAAATTACAACATTCTTCAGTAGATGTATATCAAAATTGAAAAATTGAAGTTTTTCTGTTATTTAAAATATATACACAACTTTAATCCGTAGCGCCAAAAAGGTTTAAGTGTAACTCGTTTACTTAATTTAAAAATATTTCATTCTCTAATGAAAACAGTTTTATATCCCAGGGGTACATTTTTGTTTAGTCTATCTTTATTTCAGGGATAGAAAGGGTTAGGGGATGAAATTGAGATAGACAAAGCACTCGAGGGGTGGATGTCTCGGTGTGTGACATATTCGTCACATTTATCACTCAGGAGAGTGGGTTTCAGGACACGGATGTGTTCAAGTGTGAACCTTCATCAAAGGACCTTTTTGTCTTTGAACAAGGATTGAAGTATCGTGGGAGAACTAATTCCGATTTAAATATTTTACTGATAAATCTAACAAAATAGTTATAAAAAAATGAGAGATGAACTAAAATGGTTATCTGTAAGAAGAAGACTTAAATTTAACACGTTGATATTTATACATAAATTTTTTCACGACAAATTACCAAAATATTTTAAGGATAAAGTTGTCTTAAACAAAAATTGTCATGAATATGCTACTAGACAAAAGGATAAAATAAGACTACCATTATTGAAAAGAGCTGAGTCGCAAAATTGCTTGATGTATAAGGGTTTAAAAATGTATGATGAGATGCCTGAATGTATGAAGAATGAAAAGTGTCTGAAAGAATTTAAAAATAAATGTCTAAGTTACTGTAAGGAAATGTAAATATATAAAGATGATGTAAATGTATATAATAGTTTATATTAGTTTTAATATAAGCTAACTTAAGAAATAAATAAAAATAAAAAAATAAAATAATGTAAAAATTGTACTTTTTCATTCAATAATAGTTAATGAAATAGTAATTCAAATATTCCTTTTTTTCTCTCTTTTTCGATACTTTTTAAAGGGAATAAATAACTTGTGAAGCTATTTATTCCCTTTTAATAAAAAATTGAAAGTGAATACGTCCAAAAATAAGAAGTCTTAATGAAATTAAAGATAAGTATAAATTGAGGATCCATTGTCTGGTGATGGATCAGCTTTATAAGAATGCACAGTGACCTAAACAATAAAACGTTTCTACTTTTCATTATTTTAATTTATTATTTTTGTTTTATTTCTTAATACAGCCCTTATAAATTACCAATGAAAACTATAGCAATTCAAAAATTACTAAAAAAGGAATAACCCTCAATCTTTTACTTTTAGAAGTTTGCCTTTTTCTTCCTGGCTCCATCCCAAATTGTCATCTTTATAGACTGCTGGAGTCAACTCTCCTCGTCTTCCGGTTGTAGATTATTATACCGTGGGCAATGTTACCTATGTCATGCCTTCGAATAATATATTCTTTCAGCAGCATCCATAAATTCTTTGGTATTCTTCTAGATGTCTTTCGAGGAAGATCCATGGCGATTGCCTGGTTCACAATATGATCAGGTCTATGCATCTCATGTGACCATACTTTTAGAAGCTCATTTGTAGATTAGAGTAAGGAAAAGGAAATAAGTCGTAAAGAACACATTACAAGCATACAGACCAATTATAAATATTTTTTCTTGAATTTATTTGGCAATTAGAAGAATTTAAACTCGTGACGCCAGTCACAGTTAAGAGTCTACCTTTATAATCTATGGTGTCTACTTAATTAATCTTTAGGGATGATTTTTTTGTACCCTCATCTACACATTCAATGAACTATTGGAGACTGCACTAAATTGATACAACTTTAAGTTGAAGACAAGGCTAAAGTCCTGGCTAAATAAATTCTAGAGTGAAAACTCACTTAATGTTTATTTTGACTCCCCTAAAAATCAAATCTGGAATCTCCAGCATGGGAGCCAAACGCAGTGGCCACTGCACTATAAAGTTGGACGTTATTACATTATATATTTATTTATTTACTTGATTGTTTATTCTTCAATAGCTGCATTAAAATGACGAATTTCGTTTACAGCTAGTTTGGAATTATCGCTATGCATTGCGTATGTACATTCTTGAATTTTCCCTGTAAGCTGTGGATTGATTGGAGTACGTTCATTAATTAAACACCACTAGTCAGTTTAGTTGTTGAACGATGTAACTTGAAATTGAGAAAGGTTGAATTTGCCAATTAATCTATATCAAATAATAGTTTTACCTCTAAAACCGCCGATGGGTATTAATTGTGAAAGTTCCCGAAAATTCAACAATGATGTACCATGTACCATCTTATCCTGCGGGGTGTTTAATCTCAAAAGTTAGTAGTTAATAAATTTATTCCAATTCAAACTTATAAACTTAGGACTTACCTATGGGAGGTTATTTTAAGCGATTTAAAATAAACTTGCACATATATTGAGTAAAACCCTATTATGTTCACCCTTAATTTCCATTATTCAAATTCATGAAACAAATATGTTATTTATTGTTTTGGCCTTCACTTTGTGGTAAGACATGATTAAATTTAAAATAAAACGCTTGTTTTTTATAAATAGAAAGGTAAACAAAAGTATTTTACTCAAGTATTTTATTTATAATTTATACTTATACATATTTATGGTACATTATTTGTTGTTTCGGCATTCAATTTGTGGCAAACACTTGTTTCTTACGACTTCGGTTTTATATGTTATTACTAGTTTTGAATGGTAAAGATGCTTCCATCTACAAAAAAATATAAAAGTTAGAATATTACGTTATTAAATTAAAAAAAAAATGCAGTTTTATCTGTAGCTTCGGGAAGAGGTCTTAATAAAATATAATACTCTAGTGGTAAAAAACAAGTGTTATATTTTTAATTAAATTAGTTTCAAGTGTAAATTTACAATAATGTGTCCATACTGGGTTTTCTAGTTCCAAT